>NW_027200268.1:0-22516 GCF_038502225.1 Cherax quadricarinatus | reverse complement strand
ATATATATTATTACAACCCAGGAGTCCCAAAGGCCTGTTATCCTGGGTGTAAAGGGAGCAAAATAAACACAGCAGAAAAACTTTTGACTTGTATTATCCTTCACCAATTTAGAACAGAAGTATGTACACTATATACACTATGTACAACAATAGGTATTAGTGCACTCCACGGTAAGCAAGGCAGAATAGAAGCCACTAGAGAGCAGACCGTGCTTCAACCAGCTCTAGAATGGGAATGACAAGGGCAGACAGGTGAGTGGTACCCACAACACCTCTGCGATTGCCAAAACCATCTTCTCATTGACTGGAACCTGGGTACTGATTGAACGATGGGGCCCCATCATCAACCCTTATTACCTGGTTCGCTGGTTGGGGGAGACAGCCTTTCAGTGAGGGTGTGTACATGCGCCGAATAAAGGTTACGAACTCTGTGCATGCCATATATATATATATATATATATATATATATATATATATATATATATATATATATATATATATATATATATATATATATATATATATATATATATATATATATATATATATATATATATATATATATATATATATATATATATATATATATACATATATATATATATATATATATATATATATATATATATATATATATATATATATATATATGTATATATATATATATATATATATATATATATATATATATATATATATATATATATATATATATATATATATATATTAGACGTAGTATGCACAAAATGGAGGGTGACTGACGTCACCTGACAGCTGTGTCAAGACGTTGTAAAATGAATTTAACTAAAAACCTGGAGGTAGCTCCTCATGTACTGTACAACTGAGTTGCTAATATAAACTGCGTTTATTTAAATCCTCTTTCTTCATGATAAATTTTGCATCATTTCACTTCATGAAATGGTCGTGGCCATTCCTGAGAACTACAGCAGGTATTGTTAACATCGGCAGTACGGCAGGCAAATTTATGGTCCTTACCATAAGTATGTATATCTCAAGCTGTCTCGCCTATTAATATATTCTCATATCCTCCACATGGTATGACAATCTCCAGCTTTGGTTTCAACAAGACTTTTGAGTTTCTCGCTGGTTAAGTTTCTGATGGTGGTGCTGGTAGTAGTGGCTACTCTAGGATCGCATTCAGAAATGCCACTGGAAATGTTATTAGCCTCCTTGATATTGGGGAAGATCACAAATCTTTCCCGATATTAGTTAAACCTGGGGGTGATGATGATCCTCAAGACTACATGTACAGTCGTTGACGATATGAGGTGACCTGGTGAATGTAGTCACATTCCTCCTCATGGTGTTCATGGCTTCAGATATGCCTGTAGGCCGGAAGGTAAGAATCTGACGACAGCTCTGCTTTTCGTCATGTTGATTTGATTAGTTTTAGTGCCGGAAGCCAACTAATAAATTGTCTTCATTAGCTGGTTTCCGGTACACTTCGACAGGCGTCTTAACGTTAAATCTACAAAGAAACACATCTAGGAGGAAGTTTGATCTTTACGCTCCTTTAAGTGTGAATTTAATGAAAGGCTGAACTGTGCTGAGTTTCTGCTGCACGTGGGTGATGATGAACCTCCTAGGAAGTGCTATGAGAACCATGTCAACCATATACAGTAGGCACGTGGCAATTTTTCTGCCTTCAGGTGTTCCATGAATAGGTCAGTATGGCAATAATGGAAGACCCCATATCCATGCCAATTTATTGGCGACGTCAGCTTAGCCGCAGCTTTGCGATGTAATTCTGATAATATACCAAACATAAAATTTCGTGGTTTTAAGAAATACACAACTCATTCACTTATTGCTCACTCGAAATAAAATTTTTGTTTTACACTACATTACTATTATTGTCATTATTATAATTAGGATAAAGTGCTACACCCACATAAGGTTATATAATTGCTGCAGCATGGGAGGTAATCTCACATTTTCATGACCTCTTATGTGACCGATCTTCAGGCCTGACCTCGGAACGCTTGTTTGCTTTATAAAACGCTGTATTTGCTTATTCCTGTATGAATAAGAAATATTTGGAACACATGCACATCTTTATTGTTGATTGAAACGTTTCGCTTACACGGTAGGTTTCTTCTGTCAAGTACAGAGGAGAATAAAACTGAAGGCAGCAGTTGTAAAGACGATGCAGTCAGTCCCTCGACCTAGGAGAAATTGTTTCAGACTATGAAGATCAACTCTTCTCCAGGATGAGGAACTGACCACATTTCTCGAAAGGTTAATGACCTATTACATCATTTTTGTTTACCTCGCTACAACTCGTGCTGCCTCCAATTTATTCTACTCTGCATTTGACTGAAGAAGCCTACTATGTAGGCGAAACGTTTTAATCAACAGTAGTTACCAAACTGTTGCATTTGCGTCTTACTCAACTTGTCGGTGTTATATAACGTTTTCTTCATATTTACTCGTCTATACTTGATAAAACTGTCATGGGTAAAGCGTTGCGTTAAAAGATCCTCTGCTACCAGTGTCTTTATTTTCCCATGTTGGCATTTGCTATCGTCTATCAATCTGGTTCCGTCCAGGGAAAGGAAAGTTAGGTCCAGATCCTTAGATCAAGAGCCCTGCACACGCCATCAAGGAATCTACCTCCCTTGAAAGATGTGGTATACGTGAATGATTACTATTTAAAAGAGTAAATGTTGGCTACACAGAGATGTGATCTATAGCCAGTACCATAATTTTTCAAGGGGTGGATCAGTAAGTCAATGGAAGGCTTCGGTCAGATGACCAAAAGTTCCAGCGGCGGGTCATCATATGACGAAGACCCGCTTCAGGAAACACTTGTCCTGTTTCCTGACGAATCTTACCTAACCTAACCTGAATCTAGCCACTTTCCCGACAATCTTTCTCGACAGGACTATGACAATACATTCCTTTCTGCCACTTTTTGTTCTAACAACCTGAGACACAGCAGGCATCGATTATCACAATATCCTTCACATAAACACTGTTTTGTTGCGAGTCAGAAGACATAAATATTATAAATGGGACGTTCTTGACTGGAGGACTGGAGGAATTAACGTTCCGACTGTTTATTGGGAAGAAACTAGCCTAGTAGTGTACTAGGAGGTTCGAGCATAGTACTCTAGTGGGAATAAACGAGCCTAGTGCTGTACTGGGAAGGAACGAGCCTCATATCGTATTGGGAAGAACGACTCTAGTACTGTATTGGGAAAGTACGAGCCTTGTACTTTATTTGACGAACCAAGCCTAGTACTGTACTAGGAAGGAACGAGCCTAATACCGTACTGGGAAAAAAAGAGCCTAGTACTGTATGGGGAAGAAACGCTCCTAGTACTGTATTGGAAAGGACCAAGCCTAGTATTGTATCGGGAAGGCCCAAGCCTAGTATTGTATTGGGAAGGAACGAGCCTAGTACTGCAGTAGGAAGGACCAAGCCTAGTATTTGTACGTATCAAGAAATTTGCCTAGTATTTTATAGGGAAGAATTAGCCGCCTAGCACTGTACTGAAAACAAACTGGAATAGTATTGGAAAGAAACTAGACTAGTACTCTACTGGAAAGAAACTAGCCTAGTACTGTACTGGGGACGAGCTAGATTACTCTATTAGAAATATCAAATTTACTCTGCTTTAATCTTGGTAATTAGGAAGTTAAACAGCGTGTTGCAAAGCTTCCGAATGGATTTCGACACTCAATTTGCCGCTTGACAAAGTCAGTAAAGAAACCAATCCTACTCAGCATTTCCAGCATGTCTGCAAAATTGGCGGTCCCGCCAAATTTTTTTTTTGTTCCCGCCAAACTCTTCGTTTATGTCACATTTATAGTTTCCTTCAGATTTATAGTTCCCATCATATCTTCTCCTGTCATATTTCAAATTCCCGCCATGCATTTCGTGCCTACCTGTATGTCATTCCCACAGTATTTGTCGTTCCTGCAATTTTCAATGAATGTATTAAATGAAAGCATTTTAAATGCTCGAAACAACATTTCTCACACCAAGACCCATCCTCACACCATAACACATCCTCACACCGAGACACATCCTCACACCATAACACATCCTCACACCATAACACATCCTCACACCAAGACACATCCTCACACCATAACACATCCTCACACCATAACATCCTCACACCAAGACACATCCTCACAACAAGGGTGATGTCTTGCCTTCCAGATTTAGGCCGTTGCCATGTTTTTCTTTGTCAATAAAATCTGTTCTAACGCAGATTAACCTAACCAATAAAAATAAAAGTATTTCTGGTTCGCTAGCCCATTCTCGCAACAAGAGAGAGAAATCTCCAGATTCGGACGTTGTGTTTTTTTTCTTCTGACTACCTAGCGTATTGTGGCTGTTTTATTTTAATTTGTTTAATTGTGAATTGTAACTGAGCATAAGTTTCTATAGGTTTAAGTAACCTAGCTTATTCGAATCTAACCTGGATTAACTTAACCTGATTTAAAATAAAGAAAATTAGTCCATGAGCCAGAGTAGATATTGTTACTATATGAAGTGGAAATTCGTCCAGGTACCAGACTCTTTGTCTGATCAATTTAAATATATTACATCATGAAACCAAAGCAGCAGCTTAGCCTCATTACATGATGTTAGAACATAATATAAGAAAGAAGGAACACTTCAACGCACCCATTGGCCCATGATAAGTGAGTCTAACTCACACCCACTCATATATCTATCCAACCCATATTTGAAGCTACCCGAAGCTCCTGCCTCAATAACGCTCCTTGGGAGTTTATTCCACTCATCTAGAGCTCTAGTAACAAACCAGTACTTCTCAATATCATTTCTATATCTAAATTTCCCCAATTTGAATCCATTTCTGTGGCTTTCTGAATACAAGGTTCACGCTGTCTTTGGGTGGCATAAGTCCAGATTTGCCAGTTTTACTGAAAAAAAAAAAAAAAAAAAAAAAAAAAAAAAAAAAAAAAAAAAAAAAAAGCGATATTAATTTTCTATTCAATAACTATTGAATGTCTTTTCTGACTGATGTCAAAATAATATAGACGATGCATTCTTTAAGAAAGATGACACTCCATTAGTTTAGTCCTAGTAGATGTAAATTTGAAATTTTACAAAATAGTTATAAAACTTGGAATAATTGGAATCAGATCAATTAGTGGAGAATGCTTTTTCTGATCGACTTCAAACTTTTACCATTCCTGCGCTTTATTAAAACACAGCTTGACACTCACTTTTGAGCTGTGTAAATTTCAATTGGCCAATTTTATTGATTAAATTGTTTCCCCATGTAATAGCTAGAGAATGACTCTTGTTATCAGCATCAAACCTTAAATGATGGTGTATATTAATAGAAAGTATTTTTGTATTAGTTTGGGCTGTGTGGTGCCAATTTGCCCTTTTGTGGCTAATTTTCTAATTTCATCAAATTATAATTAAAAAATCAAATATTTTTTTCCAACATGATTGCAGGGAATTTTAAATTAAATGTAAATGAGGAAGTTAGCTGGATTTTTTTTTTTTTAATTTAATGAAGGGAGACATTTTCATTTGCCTTTTCACAAATTTTCATTTATTGCTTGATAATGCCTTATTCAATAGGCTTAAAATTTTCAACGCTTGTGTAATGTATCTTGGGCAAGATTCACAAGACTACATATTTGAATGTATTGATGCCTTATGAACAATGCTACACAGGCCATTCCCAAAGTTTATTCACGTGTGGCATTTGGAGACAGGTTCCTCTGATCGTCTTCATAATTTCAACACTCGTTCGGATACCCTACTTAAAAGGTTGATATATATAAGGGAGTACGTAGGTGACAGTACCACCATCATGTCAAGTTATATTTCCCTCGGATGATGAAAAAACCACTTGGGTCAAAACAAAACACTTTAATGTGACAATTAAGATCGCTTGGGTTGTCTGGCTGTAAAAATATTGTCAAGTCCCTATTAGTTTTTTGAGATCTAAGTTTTAAATCAGCCGCAAAAATATATTTGTTAATTCAAAATTGGGTAAAATATTTCCCAACTTTCCCGTCAGACGGTCCTGCTATAATAGAGTCAGTCAACTAGGAACACTCTCACCATTTCCCCTTGCACTGAAATTAAATACAATGTGTGAAGGAGTGGCTTTCGATTCTTTTCTTTCGCTTAGTAATGTCCTTTAATCTGATCTTGAATGGTCCTGTGATACACATCTGGTAATTCAAGGTGATTATTTCAGTCATGGAGTTGTCCTTTCCTGTTGCCTTAGGCCACACGATAGTTCGTAGGTGGGTCCTGCTTGTCCAACTTTCACAACAGTCTTACCCAGTACTGCCCCTGCTAATCATTTTTTCACATCGTTGAGATATTGCCCACGGGGTAAAATTGTCTACTGGGCAGCCTTCATCAAGGTTGATCTCGAAAGTGTCCATCTCCATCAACTCGCGAACTGCCTCTAGATTATCATCAGCATGAGATGTTTTTTACTGGGGGGCACTCTTACTGTAGTGACATTAAGTGTCACTATATCCCTTGAATTATCCATTCAGATTTCAGTAGATTGAAGAATGATATCATACATCATGTACCTAATAAAGAGATTCCATTCACCATGTGTATAATACGCTCGAAAGAAGAATAATCACCGCCGATTAACAGACCAATTGGTCCAACAGAGTTTAATTCAATATGCTTGACTTAACTGTCTGGCGGCCTCACTAAAACCTTGTGTTATTAATTTTTCCAGGCAAGCAATCTACAGATACTGCAGCCACTCTAAATCATTATCCTTCCCAGGCCTACAGTTAATTGTACTGTCTGATAGCGTTGGCTGTTTTTGTCGGTTAAGAAATTATACAATCACATTAAGTTGTTGTAAGCTGGACTTTTGACAGAGGTGTTTTGAGAGTCTTGATCGAACAAGAAGACATTTACTGTTTGTTTCCTGTTTCTAGCCTCATTTAGTTTCACAGGTAAGGCAGCTTTACTTACACAATTACTTTTAGTGACTTTAGCAGCTAACTTAACACTAGTAACTGCAGGTTCATTATCTTTGTCAAAGATATAAAGTATTTGCATAACATCACATGATGCTTCCTTTATTGCAGTCTCTGCATGTAGACATTGAACCTAAAAAATTTTAAAATCGTATTTGCCTACGAATTTGGTAAAAATAATTGTAAATAAGCCCAGTAAAGGATTTTTATAACTTACTGGTAGAAGCTGACACTCATCTAAGATTAGTGTAGGACTTAGGAGTGGCGAATTCGCTTACACCATTCTCTCCTACGGTACCTCAAGGAAATCCAGCGTCTCAAACCAAAGATGAGACCTTGGGCTAGAACAACAAATAGTTCTGCTCCTACTCTCCATACACTTGTAGAGTAACATTTATATACAATGGAGACTAATATAACCATAGCCTGACCATCATCAACTATATTAAACATTGACATCAGTGCCAATAAGTGGACTAGATATTTTGGAAATTTATCCAGAACCATGCTGGAAGACATGAACTATGATATAATAACTGATCAGTCGACAAGGAGTTATTAGGTAGGCAGGTAGGTGAGATTCGTCAGGAAATAGGACAAGTGTTCCCTGACGCGGGTCTTAGTCATAGGATGACCCGCAGCCGGAGTTTTTGGTCATCTGCCAGAGGCCTTCCACTGGCATATCAGTGATAACCGCCACTAGAGCTTTTGGTTATATGAACGAGGCCTTCTGCTGGCTTACCGGTACACATCTTTAAAAATTAAGTTGACGGAAGTTCAAAAACAGAATAAATACAACTATTCATACACTACTCATCTAGATTTTGAATTAATGTCGTGCTGTAACGCCTACAAGCTTTACAGTACAACCAATTTGACCAAATACTGGTATGTTACATCCGCTTGGTGTACAATTATAGTAAATGTTCATGGGAAGCGATCCTATATGTGACCATAACTTTACCAGTGTCTTTCCCACACTGGTAAAGTTATACTTATGATTTTATCAACCGGGAAAATGTAAAAGAAAATTCACAACAGTGACGTGTGAAGTGATTGCACCAGGAGTTGAACCTGTTTTACTTTGAGGTTCAGACAGTTGATATGTACCTACACTGGTTTAATTTCGTTTATATATGCCAGGTTTGAGCTCCACAAATTTCTTAGATTTGGACTGACAAGGTTGCTTCTAAGCGAAAGTTGTGTCACTAGGTTTAGTAAAAATTATTACTATTGGATGGTTGTCCAGCTTGAAGATGTTGAATTATCATCTAATTCTAGACTAACATCTGAAGAGGTGAAATAACTTTTGTGGTACCTACTAGCTAACTATTCAAAGTTATTTGGAATTAAACGTCTTTTGCATCATAGCAGTATGATTATAAGCATCTAATTGCTCAATATCATGTTTGTTACTTAAAGTCTTAAGTATATTTTCCGTCTGAACCTCAAAAATTCGTTAATCTAGGAAATTGTGGTTACAAGATTTTAAAGTTACTAGAGCAAGTACTAAATCCAATTGTTTGGTTCTCTGTTACCATAAGTGACTTTTAATAAGCCAACTGCTTGTGAAGAGCTGTCTGAATATTGGGAAAGCTTTAAAACAATGTACCGGCGTCTCCTTTTAAGTAAAATAATTTAGTTACATTAGCGATGTCTCTTCTAACATCTTCTGAGGCTGTGCAACAGCACCCAAAATTTTTTACCAAATGTCAAAACGAGGGGGGGAGGGGGGGGAATAGTAGGAAGCATAATTTACGGAAATTTAGGGAGAGGAATTTGTGTAGTTATATAAATTTGAGGGTTTTGTGTGTCTCAGTTATAGTTTTTGACATGTTCCTTGACATGTTGCTTGACATGTTCCTTGGCATGTTCCTTGACATGTTGCTTGACATGTTGCTTGACATGTTGCTTGACATGTTGCTTGACATGTTGCTTGACATGTTGCTTGACATGTTCCTTGACATGTTGCTTGACATGTTCCTTGGCATGTTCCTTGACATGTTCCTTGATATGTTGCTTGACATGTTCCTTGACATGTTGCTTGACATGTTCCTTGACATGTTGCTTGACATGTTGCTTGACATGTTGCTTGACATGTTGCTTGACATGTTCCTTGGCATGTTCCTTGACATGTTCCTTGACATGTTCCTTGGCATGTTCCTTGGCATGTTCCTTGACATGTTCCTTGGCATGTTCCTTGACATGTTCCTTGGCATGTTCCTTGGCATGTTCCTTGACATGTTCCTTGACATGTTCCTTGAAATGTTCCTTGACATGCTCCTTGACATGTTCCTTGACATGTTCCTTGGCATGTTGCTTGACATGTTGCTTGACATGTTAATTGGCATGTTCCTTGACATGTTCCTTGACATGTTCCTTGAAATGTTCCTTGACATGTTCCTTGACATGTTCCTTGACATGTTCCTTGACATGTTCCTTGACATGTTCCTTGGCATGTTCCTTGACATGTTCCTTGGCATGTTCCTTGGCATGTTCCTTGACATGTTCCTTGACATGTTCCTTGACATGTTCCTTACATGTTCCTTGACATGTTCCTTGACATGTTCCTTGACATGTTCCTTGATATGTTCCTTGGCATGTTGCTTGACATGCTGCTTGACATGTTCCTTGGCATGTTCCTTGACATGTTCCTTGGCATTTTCCTTGACATGTTCCTTGGCATGTTCCTTGACATGTTCCTTGACATGTTCCTTGACATGTTCCTTGACATGTTCCTTGGCATGTTCCTTGACATGTTCCTTGGCATGTTCCTTGACATGTTCCTTGACATGTTCCTTGACATGTTCCTTGACATGTTCCTTGACATGTTCCTTGACATGTTCCTTGACATGTTCCTTGGCATGTTCCTTGACACGTTCCTTGGCATGTTCCTTGACATGTTCCTTGGCATGTTCCTTGGCATGTTCCTTGACATATTCCTTGACATGTTCCTTGACATGTTCCTTGACATGTTCCTTGACATGTTCCTTGATATGTTCCTTGGCATGTTGCTTGACATGCTGCTTGACATGTTCCTTGGCATGTTCCTTGACATGTTCCTTGACATGTTCCTTGGCATGTTCCTTGACATGTTCCTTGACATGTTCCTTGACAAGTTCCTTGACATGTTCCTTGACATGTTCCTTGACATGTTCCTTGACATGTTCCTTGATATGTTCCTTGGCATGTTGCTTGACATGCTGCTTGACATGTTCCTTGGCATGTTCCTTGACATGTTCCTTGACATGTTCCTTGGCATGTTCCTTGACATGTTCCTTGGCATGTTCCTTGACATGTTCCTTGACATGTTCCTTGACATGTTCCTTGACATGTTCCTTGACATGTTCCTTGACATGTTCCTTGACATGTTCCTTGATATGTTCCTTGGCATGTTGCTTGACATGCTGCTTGACATGTTCCTTGGCATGTTCCTTGACATGTTCCTTGACATGTTCCTTGGCATGTTCCTTGACATGTTCCTTGGCATGTTCCTTGACATGTTCCTTGACATGTTCCTTGACATGTTCCTTGACATGTTCCTTGACATGTTCCTTGACATGTTCCTTGACACGTTAGACCTTATCTTCAAAGGTATAAAAACTCTTGTGAAGCCTATACTGTTTGCTCATTTGAATATTCTACTATAATTAACTCCACATATTTTTTTTTGTAAGAATCAAATTTATCTTCCAATATTTAAAGTAGAATCTTTAAGTTAATTTTATCACCAGGTTATTGGCTTTTGATTCTACGTATTTATTCCTAGCACAAAATACATGGTCATTTTTGCTACTTAGTGAAGCCTTGATCATTTTAAGATCTACAGAAGATTTATCCTCATTTACCTCCGTAATGTGTATAGAGTTGTAAATAATACAAGCTCTAGGTTATACAAGGAATATAATTACGAGATTATGCTAGTTTACTTAACTAATTTTTAATTACTAATACGCACGAATTAAAAATATATAATTGTTAACATACAGCGCAGTGTGAGAAATATTCCAAAATTCATGGCAAGAGTTCTTTACATCACAAATGACGTCATATATTTAAATGGTTATGCATTAATAATAAGGTGTAAAACAAGGGACGATAATTTAAGCTGATGAATAGTTAATAATGACAACAAATTCATTATCAGATGCATTTACAAGTTCAACAATATATTTACACAATGTACAGAATCCTAGTATAAAGTACTGTTACTATGTGTCGTCCCAGACGTTGTAACAGTTCCGTAAATATACACAAAATATAATAGGTATACAGGGAAATATATATACAATAATAAGTAGGTACAATATTGTACTAGATTAATCATAAGATTTTTAGATTATGCGTTAGAACTTTAATATCAGCAACCAAATTAAGCTACGTGAATGACAATTAATAAATTAAATTTACAGTTATTAAAACAATTTGTTTATCGTTTAAATATTGTTGTTCAGTGATTAAGGATCATCCAGTGTGATCAATATCAAAGTTTATGACGCGGGTCTTACTTATATGATGACTCGCCACTTGAGCTTTTGGTCATCTGATCGAGGACTTCCACTGGCTTACCGGTCCACTATTGTAAAAAAAATAAAATTTACATGTATTTAATTTCAGTTGATGAAGGAGCACGTGCCGCAGTGTGGAATAATTTGTTTTATTAAATGCTTTCTACCTTTCAGTTCAGATCACTGAGACTATTAATTGGTAATTAGATGAACAGCTTATAGTTAGTAGTGAAGGGACTTACATACACATGGTCTGGACACAGCCTGCATATCAGTGAGGGATTTTTAATTAAATATTATGAGGAGTATAAGTCCTGTGATGTACTGATATCATTAAGGATGCTTAGGCGAGCTTAAAGGCTGTTCCGAAAGGTCCTTGTATGCAATTAGTTTCACTGGCTTTCTACAGGATCCATGGCAAATTGAGAGCCTTATTACACTTCCTATTAACATCATTCAGTAACAAGATACTAACGCAAATATACATTTTTACGAACAGAATAATGCATATGCATAATTAGTAATACAAAATAAATTTAAAACATGAAAATTGACTCCAAATATATCTCAAGATCAGGGATCTCCAAACTTTTCACTACGAGGGCTACGTCGTATATACATTTTCGCAGGGCAAAGAAAAAATCAGTCTTGTTAATAAACATATATGAATGAATAAAATTTAAATGAATAACTTTTATTTGGATCCTTTCTGTAATCAGCATAATATGATTCAGAACAAAAGAAAACTGTGACAATTACGAAGAAACAATACCGTACATACACTGAGAAATGATATGTAATGAGTAAAAATGTCAAGCATAACACACAAATAACCCGCACATAGGAGAGAGGAGCTTACGACGACGCTACAGTCCGACTTGGACCATTTCCAAAGTCACACTAACAGAAAGGAGAGAAGGAGTCAGTATATAAAGGCCAGCTGACAGGGACAGAACAAGAGAGGTGGGAGCAGTTGTAGTAAAGGTAAGGAAGGTGGTGGTAGAGGTAAGGAAAAAGATGTAGAAAGAGGAGAATAAAAAAAATTAGGTTTCCTTTCTTCTGCCTTGGTTTGTTTTTTCCTTTACTTCCCCCTCTGTGTCTGGTCTTACCCCTTGTGTGCTCTTAACTCTCCTGCAGAGTCCCTCTTTCATGCCCTTTGACTGACTCCAGTACTACTACTTCCTTCCTTGCTACTTTTGGCTTCTACCTTCTCTTTTGTCTCCTTTCTCTCTCCCCTTTCTATTTCTTGTCCCACCAACCACTCTCCCTACTTCACACTACTACTACTACTACTACTACTACTACTACTACTACTACTCCCACAACTCTTGCCCTGTCCCTGCCAGATTGCCTATATATACTGGCTCCTGCAGTCCTTTCTCTTGGTGTGACTTTGTAAATGGTCCAAGCCGGACCAAAACGTCGTAAGCTCCTCTCTCCTATGTGCGGGTTATTTGTGCTTTGTTCCAGTCACGGTATTGTACCTTTTTGTTCTTTATATCAGAAATAATCCAGTGATCTGACAGTATAATCAATTAATGAACGGCAGATGGAAAAAGCTGGTACAAGATTAATTTGCACAAGATTAATGGAAACGATGGATCTGGTTCTTTAATTTCAAAATATTGCTGAACTGAGGTTTCAAGGAGCCAATTATTAGAACGGATTTCAAATGCTCATCAGATGAATTTGTGCGATAATTGGACTTGACATGTTTCATTTTTGAAAATGTTTTTCTCACAATGATACGTTGTACCAAAAATTGATACGAATTCACAAGCACATCACTTCAATTTTGGAAATTGATCAGGAAGTAAAAATTTTTAAAATTGGATCAGATTTCCTTGTCTTTCAGCATCTCATCTAATTGGAGATCAATCATTTCCATTTGAAACTGACTTGGAAGTGTTTCAACACTGCTGTCAAATGGATTTTGAAATAACTGGTGGCTAAAGCTATCGCTTCATACGGCGAGTGTCCGGGTTCGATTCCCGGCGAGGGTAGAAACATTGGGCGTGCTTCCTTACACCGTGTTAGTGCGTGTTAGTCGACTGGTGTGGGTCGCATCCTGGGACAAAACTGACCTAATTTGCCCGAAATGCTCAGCATTACGAGTGACTTTCTGCATACTAGTGATGTCAGCCAGACCTGTACACCTTGTACATGTACTTGTACACCTTGTACATGTACTTGTTGAAATGAAGATATTATTATTAAATAAACTTATTTACTGCAAATAAGAGGCCAGTAATAATAATAACAACAACAATAATAATAATAATAATAATAATAATAATAATAATAATAATAATAATAATAATAATAATAATAATAATAATAATAATAATAATAATAATAATAATAATAATTGGAAAATTTTGATTATTTTCCTGTAATTTGTGTGTAAGATTTGATGGGGATAATAATGTTTATATAAAATTGTGTAGGTGAGTAATGGTGTAACTTTTTGAAAAGTATTGAGTCACATGGAAACCTATATTACCTATAATTTTCTTATATAATGTAAGGAGTTGGTTAAGTGAGGGAAAATTCTGATAATTTATTGGAAATTAATATTCTAATAAGGAAAATGTGTTGCACACCTGAAAATGTCACTAACTATAAATAGATGTTTGTGTAAAAAAACAAAACTTTTAGTGACGAGAGAGGGTTGTCAACCAGGAATACCCCCTGGTTATCAACCAGGGGGGAGAATACCCCTTTGGTTGACAATCTTTGCTCTAGATTCTCTTTTGTACGGACGATGTTCTGCCTTGAATATTCGCTACTAAGTTCCCTTCATTTTTCCCTACCAGTAGTAAGACCTTACCTATGGGTAGTAATAATGAATAAATAGTGTTATTCTCCTGGGAAGGGAAGTAATTTGCTCATGTTCCTGGTCTTTCCATGATGGTGACCGGTAAGTCTTCATGGCAATTAATACTGGTGTCTTGATATTCCGGATTTCTACTGTTCGTGGTTATTCCTCTGATCCTCGTGATTATACACGATAATATGCAAAGATTAATTAATGGAGAATGCCGGATCAGGGTGTTTAAGAGACAAGGTCAACGTCTAACTTAATATAGTGTTGCCTGGTTAGCCAAGGTCAACGTCTAACTTAATATAGTGTTGCCTGGTTAGCCAAGGTTAACGTCTAACTTAATATAGTGTTGCCTGGTTAGCCAAGGTTAACGTCTAACTTAATATAGTGTTGCCTGGTTAGCCAAGGTTAACGTCTAACTTAATATAGTGCTGTCTGGTTAGCAAAGGTTAACGTCTAACTTAATACAGTGTTGCTTGGTTAGCCAAGCATATATATACATAAATACATATATACATATATATACATATACATTTTTTGCCTCCACATATACCTCAATGCACCACTCACCTTTTTTCCTTCATCAATTTTATGATTAACCTCATCCTTCATAAATCCATCCGCTGACACGTCAACTCCCAAATATCTGAAAACATTCACTTCTTCCATACTCCTCCTCCCCAATTTGATATCCAATTTTTCTTTATCTAAGTCATTTGAAACTCTCATCACCTTACTCTTTTCTATGTTCACTTTCAACTTTCTATCTTTACACACATTCCCAAATTCGTCCACTATCCTTTGCAATTTTTCTTTAGAATCTCCCATAAGCACAGTATCATCAGCAAAATGTAACTGTGTAACTTCCCATTTTGTATTAATTCCCCATAATTTAATCCCACCCCTCTCCCGAACACCCATGCATTTACTTCTTTTACAACCCCATCTACAAATATATTAAACAACCATGGTGACATTACACATCCCTCTCTAAGACCTACTTTTACCGGGAAGTAGTCTCCCTCTCTTCTACACACCCTAACCTGAGCCTCACTATCCTCATAAAAACTCTTTACAGCATTTAATAACTTACCACCTATTCCATATACTTGCAACATCTGCCACATTGCTCCCCTATCCACTCTATCATATGCCTTTTCTAAATCCATAAATGCAATAAAAACTTCCCTACCTTTATCTAAGTACTGCCCACATATATACTTCAATGTAAACACTTGATCTACACATCCCCTACCCACTCTAAAACCTCCTTGCTCATCCGCAATTCTACATTCTGTCTTACCTCTAATTCTTTCAATAATAACCCTACCGTACACTTTTCCTGGTATACTCAGTAAACTTATTCCTCTATAATTTTTACAGTCTCTTTTGTCCCCCTTCCCTTTATATAAAGGGACTATACACGCTCTCCGCCAATCCCTAGGTACCTTCCCCTCTTTCATACATTTATTAAACAAAAATACCAACCACTCCAACACTATGCCCCCCACTGCTTTTAACATTTCTGTCATGATCCCGTCAGTTCCAGCTGCTTTACCCCCTTTCATTCTACGTAATGCCTCACGTACCTCCCCCCACACTCACATCCTGCTCTTCTTCACTCCTAAAAGATGATATATCTCCCTGCCCAGAGCATGAAATTACCGCCTCCCTTTCTTCGTCGGCATTTAATAGTTCCTCAAAATATTCTCGCCATCTACCCAAAACCTCCATCTCCCCATCTACTAACTCCCCTTCTCTGTTTCTAACTGATAAATCCATATGTTCCCTAGGCTTTCTTAACTTGTTTAACTTACCCCTCACTACTCATACTTGCACAAGCCCACCTTTCTGGCAATAGTTGCTTATATTTCATCCGAACTTCCTCCTCCCTTAGTTTATACACTTTCACCTCCCTCTTACTTGTTGTTGCCATTTTCCTCTTGTCCCATCTACCTCTTACTCTAACTGTAGCTACAACTAAATAATGATCCGATATATCAGTTGCCCCTCTAAAAACATGTACATCCTGGAGCCTACCCATAAACCTTATATCCACCAATACATAATCTAACAAACTACTTTCATTACGTGCTATATCACACCTAGTATATTTATTTATCCTCTTTTTCATAAAATATGTATTACTTATTACCAAACATCTTTCTGCACACAGCTCAATTAAAGGCTCCCCATTTTCATTTACCCCTGGCACCCCAAATTTACCTACTACTCCCTCAACAACATTTTTACTCACTTTAGCACTGAAATCTCTAACCACCACTACTCTCACACTTGGTTCAAAACTCCTCACGCATTCACTCAACATTTCACAAAATCTCTCTCCTCTACACTTTTCTCTTCTCCACGTGCCTATACGCTTACTATAACCTACTTCTCACATCCAACCTTTATTTTACTCCACATCATCCTTGAATTAATACATTTATAGTCCCTCTTTTCCTGCCATAGTTTATCCTTCAACATTATTGCTACTCCTTCATTAGCTCTAACTCTATTTGAAACCCCTGACCTAATCCCATTTATTTCTCTCCACTGAAACTCTCCCAACCCCTTCAGCTTCGTTTCACTTAAAGCCAGGACATCCAGCTTCTTCTTATTCATAACATCCACAATCATCTCTTTCTTATCATTCGCACAACATCCACGCACATTCAGAAATCCCACTTTGACAATTTTCTTCTTATTCTTTTTAGTAATTATTACAGGAAAAGGGGTTACTAGCCCATTGTTCCCGGCATTTTAGTTGACTTTTACAACACGCATGGCTTACGGAGGAAAGATTCTTATTCCACTTCCCCATGGCTATAAAAGAAAAAGTACTAAGAACAAGAACTATTAAGATAAAATCAAAGAAAACTCAGATGAGTGTGTATAAATAAACATGTACATGTATATGTAGTGTGACCTAAGTGTAAGTAGAAGTAGCAAGACGTACCTGTAATCTTGTATATTTATGAGAGACAAAAGACACCAGCAATCCTACCATCATGTAAAACAATTACAGGTTTTCGTTTTACACTCACTTGGCAGGACGGTAGTACCTCCCTGGATGGTTGCTGTCTACCATATATATATATATATATATATATATATATATATATATATATATATATATATATATATATATATATATATATATATATATATATATATATATATATATATATATATATATATATATATATATATATATATCGTGCCGAATATGTAAAACTGGTCAATTAGCAGGAACTCATTTAAAATTAAGTCCTTTCTAAAAATTTCTCTTATACGTTTAAAGATATATTTTTTTTTCATTAATGTTAATGTAAAAAATTCTAATTTTGCACCAAAAGAATCTTAGAAAACTTACCTAACCTTATTATAACAAGAACAATTTATTTTAGCCTAACCCAACTAAATATATTTTATATTTGTTTACAATAATTTAATACTAAACAAACACAGTGAAATACATTTTTTTCGTTAGGTTCAGAATGATTTTGGCGAAATTATTGCATACACAAATTTTCACTTGTCTTATATGGCAAGATGAGCGTTGCTATTTAAGCCAAGATCGCAAGTTCTGCCTATTCGGCACGACATATATATATATATATATATATATATATATATATATATATATATATATATATATATATATATATATATATATATATATATATATACATTAATGAAAAAAATATATCTTTAAACGTATAAGAGAAAATTTTAGAAAGGACTTAATTTTAAATGAGTTCTTGCTAATTGACCAGTTTTACATATTCGGCACGACATATATATATATATATATATATATATATATATATATATATATATATATATATATATATATATATATATATATATATATATATATATATATATATATATATATAGCAAGCCAAGTTCGCTAGGCTGAAGTTGTTTGTGGCAGGCAAAATCAACAAGGGTTTGATCCCCCGGGTAGTCGCAGTGTTGTTATTGATTAAATACCACTTGGTCGTGGTTACTCAGGATAGCACAGAGTGGGCCTGTCGCCTCCTCCTTGTTCTCTAAGAATGTGACCAGCCACATTCTAAGAGAGCCAGGAGGAGGCGACAGGCTCACTCTGCACTATCATGAAAAAAAATTCCCTTCACTCCTTCAGTTGCAACCTTGCAACATTGCATAGCTCCTGATGATGTACTGAGAAGTGCAAAAGTAATTGAACTAAAGATTTCCACCCCCCTGTGGCTTGTGTTGCATAGTTAAGATCGCCTGTCTGTGATTGTTTGCATATATATATATATATATATATATATATATATATATATATATATATATATATATATATATATATATATATATATATATATATATATGTATGTATATATATATGTATGTATATATATATATATTTTCAACAAGTCGGCCGTCTCCCACCGAGGCAGGGTGACCCAAAAAAGAAAGAAAATCCCCAAAAAGAAAATACTTTCATCATTCAACACTTTCACCACACTCACACATTATCACTGTTTTTGCAGAGGTGCTCAGAATACAACATTTTAGAAGCATACACATATAAAGATACACAACATATCTCTCCAAACTGCCAATATCCCAAACCCCTCCTTTAAAGTGCAGGCATTGTACTTCCCATTTCCAGGACTCAAGTCCGACTTTATGAAAATAACCGGTTTCCCTGAATCCCTTCACTAAATATTACCCTGCTCACACTCCAACAGATCGTCAGGTCCCAAGTACCATTCTTCTCCATTCACTCCTATCTAACACGCTCACGCACGCTTGCTGGAAGTCCAAGTCCCTTGCCCACAAAACCTCCTTTACCCCCTCTCTCCAACCCTTTCGAGGACGACCCCTACCCCGCCTTCCTTCCGCTATAGATTTATATGCTTTCCATGTCATTCTACTTTGATCCATTCTCTCTAAATGACCAAACCACCTCAACAATTCCTCTTCTGCCCTCTGACTAATACTTTTATTAACTCCACACCTTTTCCTAATTTCCACACTCCGAATTTTCTGCATAATATTTACACCACACATTGCCCTTAAACAGGACATCTCCACTGCCTCCAACCGTCTCCTCGCTGCTGCATTTACCAACCAAGCTTCACACCCTTATAAGAGTGTTAGTACTACTATACTTTCATACATTCCCTTCTTTGCCTCCATAGATAACGTTTTTTGACTCCACATATACCTCAACGCACCACTCACCTTTTTTCCCTCATCAGTTCTATGATTAACCTCATCCTTCATAAATCCATCCGCCGACACGTCAACTCCCAAGTATCTGAAAACATTCACTTCTTCCATACTCCTCCTCCCCAATTTGACATCCAATTTTTCTTTATCTAAATCATTTGATACTCTCATCACCTTACTCTTTTCTGGCCTGGTGGCTAAAGCTCCCGCTTCACACACGGAGGGCCCGGGTTCGATTCCCGGCGGGTGGAAACATTTCGACACGTTTCCTTACACCTGTTGTCCTGTTCACCTAGCAGCAAATAGGTACCTGGATGTTAGTCGACTGGTGTGGGTCGCATCCTGGGGGACAAGATTAAGGACCCCAATGGAAATAAGTTAGACAGTCCTCGATGACGCACTGACTTTCTTGGGTTATCCTGGGTGGCTAACCCTCCGGGGTTAAAAATCCGAACGAAATCTTATCTTATCTTATCTTATCTTATCATCAACCATGGTGACTGTAGTGATACTGCTCCTGTGGGGAGCAGCAGCAGGATAATACTGCACCACCTCTCGGGGCCCTTAACAACAACAACAGTTTGGTGTGTGTCATGGGCGCCAACACATGGTGTGTGATTCTCTTCTCTTCTACTATCCCTATATTAGTGATGCAGATTACATGGTGAGTTTAAATATGTGGCCTGTAGTTATAACTTTTCTCTTGACATATGCAAGACATCACCATCCCTGTAGAAGCCGTTATTAGATGTACTAGTCATTATATTTTGTTGTTGCAGAAGTACTATGAAGATTCTATGTTCAATAAAGCCTAGAGATAAGGCCTGTGTTTCTATCACAACAATTTATTGAACATAGAATCCTGGGCTACCTGGTGGTGATCCTGCGCTAGACTACATCACAACATGGAGCGTTTACTGAAACCTGAGAGGCTAGACTGTGACCCCAGCTTATCAACGGCTGCTCAGGAATGGAAGCACTGGTTTAAGACTTTCGAAAACTTCTTGGGAGCCCTTCCTAAAGAAGATCTAGATAAACTAAGTCTGCTCATCAATTTTGTGTCACCTAAGATATACGAGGCTATTTCTGAGTGTAATACCTACGAAGATGCTATCAAAACCCTCAAGTCTCAGTATATTAAACCTACAAATGAAATCTTTGCACGCTATCGCCTTGCAACTCGCCGCCAGCAGATTGATGAATCCTTAGAGGAATACCTTCAAGCACTGAAAATTTTAGGTAAGGACTGTCACTTCCAAGCAGTGACAGCTGCTCAGTATTGTGAAGAGTCCATCAGGGATGCTTTTATCAGTGGCCTGCAATCACCAATAATAAGGCAGCGTTTATTGGAGAATAAAACTCTCGACTTAGCCGCTGCCTTTGACCAGGCAAGAGCTCTAGATTCAGCCCAGAAGAATTCTGAAGTATACAGTACCACTCAGCCTTCTCGAGTGGTAAGTGCTGCAATTCCTGACCAAGACTCTTGCAATGAAGTTACTGTGGAACCTGCCTCAGTGACAGCAGCAGCAGGTACGGTGTGTTTCTTTTGTGGTTTTTCAAGACATCCACGTCCAAAGTGTCCTGCTCGTGAAGCAATGTGCCATAAATGCCACAAGAAAGGTCACTTTGCTAAAGTATGTCGTACTAATGCATCAACAAGAGCTAGTGCTTCCACACATTCCAGTGATCATGCGACACTAGCAACAGTGACTTCTGCGGCTACTCCAAATTCACTGTCAAAGGCAGTTGTGAAAGTATTCATCAAAGGAACAGAAGTAGATGGTCTTATTGATAGTGGCAGCTCAGAGAGTTTCATCAATCTTGACTTAGTTAAACGCCACTCCTTGACTGTACATCACTCATCAGGTACCGTTTCCATGGCATCAACATCTCTCTCTATTAAGACCTTAGGGTTTTGTAAGGTAAATCTCAGAGTTAATGGAAAGGATTATCAAGATGTACATTTAGCTATTCTGCCACAACTGTGCTCTGATGTTATCCTTGGTCAGGACTTTCAGAAGCTGCATGATAGTGTCACCTTAACATATGGAGGTGAACTGCCTCCTCTTGTTGTCTGTGGACTTAGCACTTTAAGGGTAGACCCGCCAAAGCTGTTTGCAAATCTTACCGCGGATTGCCATCCTATATCAGCTAAGTCACGCCGCTATTCTTATGAGGATCGGAAGTTCATTGAGAAAGAAACTCAGAGGCTGCTGAAGGAGGGTTTTATAGAACCGAGTAATTCCCCTTGGCGTGCACAGGTTGTTGTTGTTAAAGATGATTATAGGAAACGGAGACTGGCTATCGATTACTCTGAGACAATCAACAAATTTACACTTCTTGATGGGTACCCTCTACCTCGAATTGATGATACAGTGAACAAAATTGCTCAGTACTATGTGTTTAGCACAATTGATCTACAGAGTGCCTATCATCAAGTCCCTATAAGGAATGAAGATAAACCATACACAGCATTTCAGGCTAGTGATGGCCTGTATCAGTTTACCAGAGTCCCTTTTGGAGTCACCAATGGGGTAGCCTGCTTCCAACGAATTATGGATTCACTCATTCAGGAAGAGCAACTCATGGGAACTTACGCGTATTTAGATAATGTTACCATTTGTGGCAAGACCCAGGAGGAACATGATGCAAACCTTGATAAGTTTTTGGAAGCCGCCAAGAAGAAAAATATCAGTTACAATGAGGAAAAGTGCACTTTTTCAACTAAAAGGCTTAGCATCCTTGGTTATGTAGTGGAAGGAGGTTCAATATTCCCAGACCCTGAACGACTACGACCTCTACGGGAACTTCCAATGCCTCAAGACAAAAAGTCACTCCGAAGAACTCTTGGTCTCTTTGCTTATTACTCACAATGAATCCAACTATTCAAGTAAAGTCCGCCCATTGAGTGCTACCACATTTCCTGTGACAAAGGAAGCAGAAGCCGCTTTCCATACTCTCAAACAGGACATTGAAAACTCAGTAGTTC
>NW_027200267.1:0-22521 GCF_038502225.1 Cherax quadricarinatus | reverse complement strand
AAGAAATGATGCTCTGTGTGAAGGCAATGGAAATAAGTCACTCTGACTTTTTTGGGTTATCCTAGGTTCTCTACACACATGTTATGTATGATAATCTATGTAACTGTATTTGTGTATACCTGAATAAACTTACTTACATACATACGAAAGGAATAATTTTCTACAGTTACCCCCAGTAACACATTTCTCTTAGGTTAGATTAGAGAAAATGTTATTCTTGGCATCACTTGTACAAGTTATCTGGCTACCACATCTCATATTTATGTTTATTTATTCTATTGTAGGGTGTATTTATCATCTTTTTATGTTATGTATCGTGTTTATTATATAATTTTGAAAAAATATCATAGATGGATTAATGAAAATGTGTATTTAACGTAATATACGACATTCAAATGAGACTCGATGATTATTATTATCATTACTAATATGACGTCTGGAGACATAAGACACTCTTACTGATTTTAATGTGTACCTGCATGCCAGCACAGTATGTAAGTTTATTTAAGTACAGGTATACATAAGTATAATTATCAGAGTATATATAAAATATGAAATAACTTTTAAAAACATTTGAAATTTTGGAGTTTCCAGACAAAATGGAGAGACTTAGTGCTTACTGAGCTCACGAAGAATGTAAACAAACAAGGTGGGGCGCAGTGACCGTATTAGAAAGTCAGGTGGGGGGAGCCGTATAGCGAGTTTTGGTCATAATTTGAAATGACTGTATTAGCGGAACGCCGTAAAGTGAAACGCCGTAAAGCGGGGCCCTGCTGTACTTCCCATTTCCAGGACTCAAGTCCCGTTACATAAAATAACCGGTTCCCCTGAATCCCTTCACTAAATATTACCCTGCTCACACTCCAACAGATCATCAGGTCCCAAATACCATTCGTCTCCATTCACTATCTAACACGCTCACGCACGCTTGCTGGAAGTCCAAACCCCCTCGCCCACAACACCTCCTTTACCCCCCTCCCTCCAACCCTTTCAAGGACGACCCCTACCTCGCCTTCCTTCCCCTATAGATTTATACACTCTCCATGTCATTCTACTTTGTTCCATTCTCTCTAAATGACCAAACCACCTTAACAACCCCTCTTCAGCCCTCTGACTAATACTTTTATTAACTCCACACCTTCTCCTAATTTCCACTCTCCGAATTCTCTGCATAATATTTACACCACACATTGCCCTTAGACAGAACATCACCACCTCCAACCGCCTCCTTGCTGCAGCATTTACAACCCAAGCTTCACATCCATATAAGAGTGTTGGTACCACTATACTTTCATACATTCCCTTCTTTGCCTCCATAGATAATGTTTTTTGTCTCCACATATACCTCAATGCACCACTCACCTTTTTTCCTTCATCAGTTCTATGGTTAACCTCATCCTTCATAAATCCATCCGCTGACACGTCAACTCCCAAATATCTGAAAGCATTCACTTCTTCCATTCTCCTCCTCTCCAATTTAATATTAAATTTTTCTTTATCTAAATCATTTGATACCCTCATCACCTTACTCTTGTCTATGATCACTTTCAACTTTCTACCTTTACACACAGGACTTAAAAAAATTTAAGAAAATGAGGAAAAATACACATCCTCAGTGGTTTTGTTTTAATTTGTCGGGCTGTTGGGCCCCAAGAAAACATTCACCATTCTTTTATGCTTGCCTTTCCATTAGTGGACAGATCATTTCAGTCCAATGTTGATCCAACAAACTGAAGCATCCCACTTCTACTAAAGTCCAGAAGGTGATTCCTAGTCTTTTCACTGATATTGCTAACTTTTATCTAACAAAGCAGTATGCATGCTAGATATTCAAACCAATACATCTTTCACTACTGCCTCCCAACTCCTTCACATGTCCTTCAATGGCCTTTCAGTACAGCAGATTTATAAAGATAAGCAGTAAAATGTGAACGTAAGTCTATTGTGTGAATTTTCAGCATAAATAAATAAACTACACAATAAAAACTAGAAGCAAATTATAACTAAAGAAAAAAAGCCATAACAGCGCTAAACCAAAATGACCTTTTCATTTTCAAATCTCATCACTGTCTTGCCAGAGGAGTGCTGCCAATACCACAGTTCAGATGTCTCCCTAAACCAAACATATTCCTACCCCTCCTTCAGAATGCAGGTACTGTAAATCCCAATACCATGACTCAAGTTCGGCTAACCGATTTCCCTGAATACCTCCACAAAAAGTTACCTTCCTCATACTAAAACAGCTTGTCAAGTCTGTAATACACACACACATGACTGCTGAATGTCCAAGCCCCTTGCACACAAAACTTCCTTTACCCCCTCCCCCAAACTTTTTTTTAGGGTGACCCCCTAACCAGCCTTCCATCCACTACAGATTTATATACCCTCTAAGTGTCATCCTAGTTTACTCCATTCTCTCTAAATGCCCAAACCACCTCAACAACTATTCCTCAGCCCTCTGGGTAACACATTTAGTAATCTCCAAACTACGAATTCCCTGCATAATACATACACCCCACATTGCCCTCGAGCACATCTCCACTGCCTCCAGCCTCCTCCTGGCTGCAATACTCACAATCCACGATTCACACCCACATAAATGTTGGTATCACCATATTCTCATACATTTTCCTCTTTGCCTCCATGGATAACATTCTTTGTCTCCACCCACATTTCTCCCTTCATCAATTCTATGGTTCACCTTATCTGTCGTATACCCATCTGCCGACGAATCCACTCCCAAATATATGAACACATTCACTTCCTCCATACTCCCTCCTTCCAATCTAATATTCAATTTTACATTATCTAACTTTTTTGTTACTCTCATCACCTAGCTCTTTCTTATCTTCACTTTCAATTTCCTTCCTTCACATGCATTCCCAAATACATCCACCAACATTTGCAACTTATTGTCAGAATCTCCCAAAAGTAGTGTCATCAGCAAATAGCAACTGTGTCAGCCCCATTTTTGTATTAGATGCTGTATACTATTTTAATCCCACACCTGTCCCCAACACCTTAGCATACCTCTTTTGCAACCCCATCTATAAATACGTTAAAACCATGGTGATCGAATGTATCCCTGCCTAAGGCCAACTTATATTCGAAAATAATCTCCCTCTACTATATACCCTAACCTGAGCCTCGCTATCCTCAAAAATTCTTAACTGTATTCAGTAACTGACCACCTATTCCATAAACTTACAACATTTACCACATTGCTTCCCTATCCACCCTATCATACGTCTTTTCTTAATCTACAAATGCAACAAAAACTTCCTTACCTATATCTAATTATAATTCACTTATATGCTTAAATGTAAACATTTAAGCCTGCTTAGTCATCTACGATCCTGCTCTCTGCCTTACGTAAATCTCTATTAAAATGCAAAAATTACTGAAAATGATACAACTTACCATAAATGTGAGCATGACAATGAAGCAGATGCCTATGGTGATAGCAAAGGGTACCAAGTAGTTTTGAAGATTGAATGGAAGGTCATCAGTAATCTCCAGGATATACCTACAGAGAATATGCCAGTGTCAACACTACAGATATAAAAGCCTTTGAAATATAATGAGCTGTGGGCAAATTATGTACATATATACATGGAAATGGTAAAAAAATTAATTTAAATTATGGAGACAAATTATTAAGGTATTAGCTTAGTGTTAGAGGGTAACAATGTTAAGAGTTACAGAAGCAAGTAACCAAGCTGCAGCATTTAAAAACTAGCATAGTATCTATTCAAATTTACACAAGATTTTGGTGTAAAGAATACCAATACATGTATTTCCAAAGCATTTTTTTTTTTTAACACATCGGCCGTTTCCCACCAGGGCAGGGTGACCCAAAAAGAAAGAAAAAAAAAATTAATCATGATTCAACACTTTCACCATTACTCATACATAATCACTGTCTTTGCAGAAGCACTCAGATACCACAGTTTAGATGTCCCTCCAAATTGCCAATATCCCAAACCCGTCCTTTAAAGTGCAGGCACTGTACCTCCCATTTTCAGGACTCAAGTCCAGGTAACCAGTTTCTCTGAATTCCTTCACAAAATATTATCCTAAGAAAATACAGGTCAACAATATAAAAATAAGTCATGTTATTGGCTTTTCAACTCGCACTGTTTGCAGGGAAAAACAACTGTACAAAGGACGGCTATATTTAGTATTTTTGCATTGTGTTTCAGCTGGGGTTCATCAGTACGTCATATGTAAATACAGGGGTGTGTCACCTGAAGCATTTGTAAATTGGGGCCCTTCTCCATGATGCTATTCAAGCAGATATGGTCCAGGTTCAAGAAGAGCAAAGGAGGTATTATCAACTAAGCAGCCTGGTTTACCTATTAGAAAAAAAAAATCCTGCCCCTTTATACTCCCCCCCCTCCAAGCTTTAAGAGCAGGTATGAAGAATCCCACGAGGCTAGGAAGCAAATCTGGCAAGCTGAGACTTAACCTCAGTAGTCACATAGGCGAGTATAACCCCCCCCCCCCCATACACACATTTTAGCTGATGCTCATCCTGTCTCTGAGTGCTACTCTAAAACTATATTAAATACTGTACTGTGAAGTACTGTATCATTATATTAGTGTATCAAGACCTATTATGATACACAACCCCTAAGTCATAGGAAAAATAGAAATTCCCAAATTCTTCTTCTGTACTTTAAGTGTCAGACTTACCCTTTATCATAAAGAAAATTTTCGATAATCATAAATGCATCTTCTTGGCCAATGAAGACTGATGGTATGCTGACTTTCTCTGATAAACTTTGATTGTCAGAACCCATGGGTTCTGCAAAAAAAAAAAAAAAAATTATTTGATAATTCAATGCACTTTATACGATTAATACTGTATAAAACATTTTACTTCAATCAAGATAAGTTTCTCCACCTAAGCATTGTCTTTATACCTTAACAAAATGGTATTAATCTACATAGAAAAGTTGAAATATGCCCTAAAATAAATTTCCACATACATGACCTGTATATGTTTAAGTATAACCTTATAGTGTGTATATAGTAGAACCCCAGTATCCATGGTTTCAGTTTCCACTGTTTCAGTTATCCACGGTATAACTTGGTTAAAAAATATTAAGGAGATTGCTATCTGAGGTTTCATTTCTTTTATTTTTGTCCAATTTCATTCATTTTATTTCTCGTCTAATTTCATTAATTTTTTACTATTTGAATAAGAGTGCATAAAACATAGGCATATAAAGATTCATTAAGACAGATCAACAAACAAATTAAAAACAAGAAAACTGAAAATTGGATTTGGCAGCAAAAGAAGACATACTGGGACTGCCAAAAGAAAGGCAGAAAGATGGATAAAGACAGAGACGCAGTCGGTCAAGCAGTCAGTCGGTCAAGCAGTCAGTCACTGCAGCAGCTGGTGATGGTGGAATGTATTTTATTATTATTTAATGTTTGTAATGTCTTGTGCATAATATATCAATTAAACTATGAATGTCCATGGTAGGTCTTTGAACGTATCGTCCACAGATACAGGGGGGTACTGTACACAAACTAACTTTTTTGCCCCCCCCCCCCCAAATAACCTTAATTTTTAATATATCTTGTTAAAAACTTTATCCTAGTTTTTAAGGACTTTAAAAGGATTTAAATGGTTCTGATGCAAAATATATATTAGCCAAAGCTATTCAAGACAATGAAAGCAAAAACAGCACCAAAAACTTAACAATATTTCTGGGGAAAAAAAAAATATAAAAAATAATCAGCCCAAATGCTTGACAAAATATAACACAGAAGCACTTACTGACTCATGCCAGACAGGTCCTACTCACACCCACCCATTAGATAAGATCACAAGAATGAAGGAGCACTACAGTAGGATTACTGGCCCATGCTAGGCAGATCTTACTCGTATACACCCATTACACAAGAATAAGAATTTTACTGCAGTAAGCCCACTGGCCCATGCATAGCAGGCCCTACTTACATCCAATACTTTTTTTTAACACGCTAGGGTGACCCAAAAAAGAAACACTTTCACCATCAATCACACTATCACCGTCTTGCCAGAGGCATGAAGATAAGACTGTAAAATGTATGTTTGGTAAATAAATGGTGATTTATTATATTGCTTTTGTTGTCTTCACAATTATCCACTTCTAACAAAGGTCATTGACTTATCAGAGTTAAGTGTGACAGAAATGAATATATGTAGGGTGTGTAAAGGTAGAAAGTTGAGAGTGAATATAGATAAGAGTAAGGTGATGAGGGTATCAAATGATTTAGAAAAAGAAAAATTGGATATCACACTGGAGAGAGGGAGTATGGAAGAAGTGAATGTTTTCAGATATTTAGAAGTTGACGTGTCAGCGGATGGGTTTATGAAGGACAAGGTTAACCACAGAATTGATGAAGGGAAAAAAGGCGAGTGGTAGGTTGAGATATATGTGGAGACAAAAAATGTTATCTATGGAGGCAAAGAAGGGAATGTATGAAAGTATAGTGGTACCAACATTCTTATATGGGTGTGAAGTTTGGGTTGTAAATGCTGCAGCGAGGAGGCGGTTGGAGGCAGTGGAGATGTCCTGTCTAAGGGCAATGTGTGGTGTAAATATTATGCAGAGAATTCCGAGTGTGGAAATTAGGAGAAGGTGAGGGGTTAATAAAAGTATTAGTCAGAGGACTGAAGAGGGGTTGTTGAGGTGGTTTGGTCATTTAGAGAATGGATCAAAGAAGAATGGCATGGAGAGCGTATAAATCTGTAGGGTAAGGATGGTGGGGTAGCGGTCATCCTCAAAAAGGCTGGAGGGAGGGGGTAAAGGAGGTTTTGTGGGCGAGGGGCTTGAACTTCCAGCAAGCATGCTTGAGCATGTTAGATAGGAGTGAATGGAGATGAATGGGTTTTGGGACCTGATGAGCTGTTGGAATGTGAGCAAGGTAATATTTAGTGAAGGGATTCAGGGAAACCGGTTATTTTTACATAGCCGGACTTGAGTACTGAATATAGGAAGTACAATGCCTGCACTTTAAAGGAGGGGTTTGGGATATTGGCAGTTTGGACGGATATGTTATATATCTTTATATATGCTTCTAAACTTGTACGTATCCGGGCGTCTCTGCAAAGACAGTGATTATGTACGAGTGAGGTGAAAGTGTTGAATGATGAAAGTATTTTCTTTTTAGGGATTTTCTTTCTTTTTGGGTCACCCTGCCTCGGTGGGAGACAGCAAACTTGTTAAAAAAAAAAAAATACACCAAATCTCTTATGAGACAACAATGCACTATTCAACACACAAACAAAAGGAATAAGAAACACAACACTTACGTATAGAATTTGAACCAACATTGTGAACAATAACAGCATCATAGCCAGCAATCTGAGCATTTAGTACTTTCTCAACGAAAGCACAATTGTACCTCTTCACAATGCCAATCCATGGTCCAGTAATATTCTTTAACTTAGGCGGTGGGTGCAGCTTCGTACATGCATCAGGAGGCATCACATATTGTGCATAGCCCTGTTGAAAATTCAGTATGAAATGGGGAAAGTCGAACACACATTTTCAATTACTGTATCAAAGAGAAAGTTATGAAAATTCCTTTTCTCCATTATTGACTTCTCTTCTGATACGTTAACAATTTAGCACCAACTGGCTGTCTCAACATTTTCATTATGCTTTCTTTATTTTCCACACCTATGTCTTCATGCATTTTCATATTCCACCCCTGCCATTGTCATACTACCATAGTATTTTATGAAGAAACTTTTTATTGAATTTTTTATGTACAGTACAATCAGTGACCAGTGACAATTACTTTTTTAATGAGCAAGCATTTTCCATCAAGGTAGGGTGACCAGAACCTTTCAGGGAACCAGGAAAAAAAAAATTATTACAGATACCCAGACTGAACACATATCTATTCCTTTAACCCTTTCGGTGGCCATCACATAGAACTACGTCTCTGAGGCCTGAGTCCCTCACATTGTTCTACATCATGAGCACAGCTCAATCAGAGAAGCTGAGAGTGGTAAATTTTTGGCCTAGATATAAGAGAATGCATCTGTGTGGGAAATGTGCACAGTATAAAATAAATCCTGCCCCATGTGGTACATGATAGGAAAAGCAAAACTCTGACCATGCGTTTGTTTTAAATAGCCAATCTAAGGTGTTGTCTAGTATGTACAGTGGTCCCCCGCTTTTCGTAGTTCCCAGCAATCGTAAAATTCGCCAATCATAGGGGTATTTTCATATAAACATGGACTCGCTTTTCAAAGGTTGACTCGCGAGTCGTAGTTCGTCCGGGACGCGTACCCACGGCGTGAGCCAGGGCGGCAACCAGTCTGGCATTGTTTACCAGTGAGCGAAGGTCCCCTCACGTGCTCCAGCGAAATATTTCATAATATTCCATTTATTTTAGTGCTTGCAAGTACTAAATAAGCTACCATGGCTCCAAAGAAATCTCCTAGTGCCAAGCCTGTGGTAAAGAAGGTGAAAAATACGATTGAATTTAAGAAAACCATCATTGAACAATATGAAAGTGGTACAAGTGTGGCCAAACTGTCCAGGATGTATAAGAAACCCTACACAACCTTATGTTCCATAGTGGCCAAGAAAAATGAAATAAAGGATGCTGTTGTTGCAAAGGGAGTAACTATGCTGACAAAAATGAGATCACCAGTACTGGAAGAGGTTGAGAAGTTATTATTGGTGTTGATAAATGAGAAACAATTAGCAGGAGATACTCTTATGACTTCGTTTATTTGTGAAAAGGCTAGGCAGTTGCATGAAGATTTGGTAAAGAAATTGCCTGCAAATAGTGGTGAAGCGAGTGAATTTAAGGCCAGCAAAGGCTGGTTTGAGAGATTTAAGAACCATACTGGCATACACAGTGTGGTAAGGCATGGTTAAGCTGCCAGTTCGGACCACAAGGCGGCTGAAAAATGTGCATGAATTCCAGGAGTACATAGAGGCTGAAGGACTGAAACTTGTACAAGTGTTCAATTGTGATGAAACAGGCCTCTTTTGGAAGAAAATGCCAAAGAGAACCTTCATTACACAAGAGGAACAGGCAATGCCAGGACACAAGCCTGTGAAAGACAGGCTGACGCTAATGCTCTGTGCTAATGCTAGTGGGGATTTCAAAGTGAAGCCATAACTAGTGTACCATTCTGAAAATCCCAGAGTGTTCTGGAAAAACAATGTTATGAAGAGTAAATTGTGTGTGTTTTGGAAATCTAATAGTAAGGCATGGGTCACGAGGGAAATTTTCGTCGAGTGGTTCAATGAAGTGTTTGGCCCTAGTGTGAAGGAGTATCTCCTGGAAAAGAAATTGGATCTCAAGTGCCTGCTAGTAATGGACAATGCACCTGCTCATCCTCCAAACTTAGATGACCTAATTTTCGAGGAGTTTGGGTTCATCACAGTAAAGTTCTTGCCCCCGAATACCAATCCTCTCCTCCAATCCATGGACCAGCAGGTTATTGCAAACTTTAAAAAACTCTATACACAAAAGCAATGTTTCATAGGTGTTTGACTGTGACCACAGACACTCACTTGACCCTAAGGGAATTTTGGAGAGAACACTTCAGCATCCTCCACTGCATAACCCTTATAGGTATAGCTTGGGAGGGAGTGACTACCAGGACTTTGAACTCTTCCTGGAGAAAATTGTGGCCAGATTGTGTCGACAAGAGGGATTTTGAAGAATTTGGGACTGACCCTAATGAGCCTATGTCTGTTGTAAAATCAATTATGGCACTGGGGAGTTCCATGGGGTTGGATGTGAGTTTGGAGGATGTGGAAGAATTGGTGGAAGACCACAATGAAGAGTTCACCACTGAGGAGCTGCAAGAGCTTCAGCAGGAAAAGCAACACATCGCAGCTCAGAATCTTGCTGCAGAGGAGGAGGAAGAGAGATGAAAGAAGGTGCCTTCTTCAGAAATTAAAGAGATTTTTACTATGTGGGGTAAGATGGAAAGCTTTATGGAGAAACATCACCCTAACAAGGTTGTTGCAAGCCAGGTTGGCAACATGTACAGTGACAAAGTCTTGGGCCATTTTAGGGAAGTGTTAAAGAGATGCCAGAAACAGAGCTCTCTCCACAGTTGTTTTGTAAGACAGGACTCCAGTGACTCTCAAGGTGGGCCTAGTGGCATTAAGAAACAGAGAAGAGAAGCAACCCCAGAAAAGCAAATGGTACCTGAGGTGTTGATGGAAGGGGATTCCCCTTCCAAACTATAAACAATCCACTCTCTCTCCTCCTCCAGTCTCCCATACACTAAGAATCTCCAATAAAGGTAAGTGTTATGCTGTTAATGTTTCATTCATCATTTCCCATTTATTGTTTATGTACTACATGTATATTTCATGTTAAAAAAAAAATTTTTTTAATACTTCTGGGTGTCAGGAACGGATTAATTGTATTTACATTATTTCTTATGAGGAAAATTGATTCGTAAATCGTAAATTTCGTTTATAGTAACGGCTCCAAGAATGGATTAATTACGAACAACGAGGGACCACTGTATTTTATGGTGTTATTGGTATCATTTGATAGAATGGATGATTTTGCTTGGTTTCAAGACCAGAAGTAGCTTAAAATCGGACTCAAAGTAGCAGATTATTATACCCAAAACTGAAGCACTAAACCCACAAGCCACACAACTCCAAGTAGTGAAAATAGATTTTTTGCAGATTTTTCCTGAGGACAGGTAAGGGCCCCCTATACCTCCCAGTCTGTTTTATGGGTTTTTAATAGGTCTGATTCAATTATCTGTATGCCATAAACCATGTCCAATTATTCCTATAGTTTTTTTTTATTATCATCACACTGGCCAATTCCCACCAAGGCAGGGTGGCCCAAAAAAGAAAAACTTTCACCATCATTCACTCCATCACTGTCTTGCCAGAAGGGTGCTTTACACTAGAGTTTTTAAACTGCAACATTAACACCCCCTCCTTCAGAGTGCAGGCACTGTACTTCCCATCTCCAGGACTCAAGTCCGGCCTGCCGGTTTCCCTGAACCCCTTCATAAATGTTACTTTGCTCACACTCCAACAGCAGGTCAAGTATTAAAAACCAGTTGTCTCCATTCACTCCTATCAAACACGCTCACGCATGCCTGCTGGAAGTCCAAGCCCCTCGCACACAAAACCTCCTTTACCCCCTCCCTCCAACCTTTCCTAGGCAGACCCCTACCCCGCCTTCCTTCCACTACAGACTGATACACTCTTGAAGTCATTCTGTTTCGCTCCATTCTCTCTACATGTCTGAACCACCTCAACAACCCTTCCTCAGCCCTCTGGACAACAGTTTTGGTAATCCTGCACCTCCTCCTAACTTCCAAACTACGAATTCTCTGCATTATATTCACACCACACATTGCCCTCAGACATGACATCTCCACTGCCTCCAGCCTTCTCCTCGCTGCAACATTCATCACCCATGCTTCTCACCCATATAAGAGCGTTGGTAAAACTATACTCTCATACATTCCCCTCTTTGCCTCCAAGGACGAAGTTCTTTGTCTCCACAGACTCCTAAGTGCACCACTCACCCTTTTCCCCTCATCAATTCTATGATTCACCTCATCTTTCATAGGCCCATCCGCTGACACGTCCACTCCCAAATATCTGAATACATTCACCTCCTCCATACCCTCTCCCTCCAATCTGATATCCAATCTTTCATCACCTAATCTTTTTGTTATCCTCATAACCTTACTCTTTCCTGTATTCACTTTTAATTTTCTTCTTTTGCATACCCTACCAAATTCATCCACCAATCTCTGCAACTTCTCTTCAGAATCTCCAAAGAGCACAGTGTCATCAGCAAAGAGCAACTGTGACAACTCCCACTTTATGTGTGATTCTTTATCCTATAGTTTATTATCTGGAAAATAAGAGTAAATCTTCTATTTGTGTGATTAATTCAAAATAGAAGGCAAGGGGACATGATTAATAAACAGAAATGTTGTTTTAGTGCCAGAAATGTCTACACAGCTTATTCTGAACTATATTTAAATTGGTAATTTTTTTAATTGTAAAACTAGCCAAATTACCAACTTCTGTGCACTTCATGGGATAGTTGTTAATAGCTGGTTGTGAAGTTTCTTGTGCTCTATCAGTAGAACAGAAGGCATACTAGCAAAATAACTAAGAATTTTGTCGAATGGAGTAGTGGAAATGATTCGCAATAGGACAAAGTCAGCAAAATTGCGCTGAGACGCTAAATTTGAACCTGCATAATTCCAAAAGTTTTCCATTAAATTTCATACTTTTAGTGACATTACCTTCAGAAAAAGATTCTCTACAGTAACAGTGAAAGGGTCAAGTTTCCTAGCATTTTGGTAGCAGTGCACTGTAGATTATTATTATAATCAAGGGGGAAGCGCTAAACCCGGAGGATTATACGGCGCCTGGGGGGGGATGTGAAAGGCATTCAGGCTTAATTCAGGGAACTGGAGCACAGATCCAATTCCCTAAATCAAGAGCCCCTCACCAACATCAAGGAACCTTCCTTGAGGGGAGTGCACTGTAGAGTAATGCACAAACTGCCCTTGGTCACTCATAGAAGCCCTCTTATGAGGGGTAAAAATTGGGGTTTTATTATTAATACACTGAGGGAATGTTAAACCATTTAGATCATATAGCACCTAGGAAAATGGGAGATTCTGGTTTGATCCAAGAGGACAGGTTCAATTTCTTGGGTTAAGAGCCCCTCATTGGCATCAAGAAGCCTCTCTAGGGAAATTTTTTTAGGGTAGCCTCCCTTCCTGCTGATAAAAGTGGACCCTTGACTTACGAAGGCCTCATCTAATGATAAAATTGACTTACGAAGTGTTTCAGCGCAAAAAATTTCCCCAGACCTACAAACAAAAACTCGACTTACATCATTCGTCCCGAGTGTGCACGCATCCCTCTGGCCTGAGCACATCTTAGCTGCCCTGTCTTCAGTTAGTGTGCCAATGTTTACAAGCCAGTGCAGTCACTTCCACACATACATTTGGTACATTTTGTATTATTCCAGTGGTTTTAGTGCTTGAAACTGCTAAATAAGCCACCATGGGCCCAAAGAAAGCTTCTAGTGCCAACCATATGGTAAAAAGGGTGAAAATTACAATCGAAATGAAGAAAGAGATAATCACAAAATATGAGAGTGGAGTACATGTCTCTGAGCTGGCCAGGTTGTACAACAAACCCCAACCAACCATCACTACTATCTTGGCCAACAAAAATTCAATCAAGGAAGCTGTTGTTGCAAGAGGTGCAAGTTATCTTTTCGAAACACAGATCGCAAGTACTCGAAGATTTTGAGAGACTTATTGGTGTGGATAAACAAAAAACAGACATCAGGAGATAGCATCTCTCAAGCAATCATATGTGAAAAGGCAAGACAGTTGCATGGCGATTTAATTAAAAAAATGCCTGCAACTAGTGGTGATGTGAGTGAATTAAGACCAGCAAAGGTTGGTTTGAGAAATTTAAGAATCGTAGTGGCATACATAGTGTGATAGGGCATGGTGAGGCTGCCAGTTCAGACCAAAAAGCGGCTGAAAAATATGTGCAGGAATTCCAGGGGTATATAGAGGCTCAAGGACTGAAACCCCAACAAGTGTTTAATTGTGACAAAACAGGCCTGTTTTGGAAGAAAATGCCAAACAGGACCTACATTACACAGGAAGAAAAAGCACTCCCAGGACACGAGCCTATGAAAGACAGGCTAACCTTAATGTTGTGTACTAATGCTAGTGGTGATTGCAGAGTGAAGCCTCTACTCGTGTAACACTCAAACTCCCAGTGTGTTCAGGAAAAACAATGTCATCAATGCTAATTTGTGTATGATGTGGAGGGCAAACAGTAAGGCATGGGTCACTAGAGACTTTTTCTATGACTGGTTTTACCCTGTGTTTGGCCCCACTGTGAAAAATAACCTCCTGGAAAATAAATTGGACCTTAAGTGCGCCTGGTATTAGACAATGCTCCTTCTCATCCTTCAGACTTGCCAGAGCGAATTTCGGGGGGAGTTGAGTTTTATTAAAGTAAAGTTTTTGCCTGCTAATACCACTCCTCTCCTCCAGCCCATGGACCAGCAGGTCATTTCAAATTTCAAAAAACTATATACCAAAGCAATGTTTCAAAAGTGCTTTGAAGTGACCTCAGACACTCGACTGACCCTAAGAGAGTTTTGGAAAGATCACTTTAGCATCCTCAATTGCATAAACCTTATAGGTAAGGATTGGGAGGGAGTGACTAACAGGACCTTGAACTCTGCTTGGATGATTTGGGGCTAACCCTGAGGAGCCTATACCAGTTGTGGAATCTATTGTGGCACTGGGGAAGTCCTTGGGCTTGGAGGTTAGTGGGGAGGATGTGGAAGAGTTGGTGGAGGACGACAATGAAGAACTAACCACTGATGAGCTGCAAGCGCATCTGCAACAGCAAGAGGCCACAATTGAGGAAATTGCTACAGAGGAGGGGTGAGAGAAAATGAGGAGGTTGCTTTCTAAAAAGATTAAGGAAATTTGTGCCAAGTGGGTTGACGTGCAAACCTTTATGAAAGAAAATCACCCTGACACAGCTATTCCAAGCCATGCTGGTGACTTTTACAATGACAATGTTGTGGCCCACTTTAGAAAAATCTTAAAGGAACGTGAGGTACAGAACTCTATGGACAGATTTTTGGTGCGACAGAGGTCCAGTGACTCTCAAGTTGTTCCCAGTGGCATTAAAAAACAAAGAAGGGAAGTAACCCCAGAAAAGGACTTGCTACCTAAAGTCCTTATGGAAGGGAATTCCCCTTCCAAAAAATAATAAACCTCCATCTCCCCTCCTCCCATCCCATCACTCATCACTACATCTTCAATCAAGTTTAGTGTCATTTATTCTTCATTTAGTACAGTACATGCACAATATATATTGTGCATATATCCTTCTTTTTGTGTGTAGGAAAATGTATATTTCACGAGGTAAAAATTTTTTTTTCATACTTTTGGGTGTCTCGAACGGATTAATTGGATTTCCATTATTTCTTATGGGGAAAATTAATTCAACTTAGGATAATTTCGTCTAACAATGAGCTCTCTGGAACGGATTAATATCGCAAGACGAGGGTTCACTGTACAGTGGATCCCCGGTTAACAATATTTTTTCACTCCAGAAGTATGTTCAGGTGCCAGTACTGACCGAATTTGTTCCCATAAGGAATACATGTATTGTGAAGTAGATTAGTCCATTTCAGACCCCCAAACATACACGTACAAACGCACTTACATAAATACACTTACATAATTGGTCGCATTCGGAGGTGATCGTTATGCGGGGGTCCACTGTATAGTGTTGGCTACATTTTTTTTATATTTTATTAACACATCGGCCGATTCCCACCAAGGCAGGGTGGCCCGAAAAAGAAACACTTTCATCATCATTCACTCCATCACTCTTGCCAGAGGGGTGCTTTACACTAGTTATAAAACTGCAACATTAACACCCCTCCTTCAGAGTGCAGACACTGTACTTCCCATTTCCAGGACTCAAGTCCAGCCTGCCAGTTTCCCTGAATCCCTTCATAAATGTTACTTAGCTCACGCTCCAACAGCACGTCAAGTATTAAAAACCAGTTGTCTCCATTCACTCCTATCAAATACGCTCATGCACGCTTGCTGGAAGACCAAGCCCCTTGCACACAAAACCTCCTTTACCCCGTCCCTCCAACCCTTACTAGGCGAACCCCTACCCCGCCTTCCCTCCACCACAGACTTATACACTCTCAAAGTCATTCTGTTTTGTTCCATTCTCTCTACATGTCCGAACCACCTCAACAACCCCTCCTCAGTCCTCTGGATAATAGTTTTGGTAATCCCACACCTTCTCCTAATTTCCGAACTACGAATTCTCTGCATTATATTCACACCACACATTGCTCTCAGACATGACATCTCCACTGCCTCCAGCCTTCTCCTCGTTGCAACATTCATCACCCATGCTTCACACCCATACAAGTGTTGGTACAACTATACTCTCATACATTCCCTTTTTTGCTTCCATGGACAAAGTTCTTTGTCTCCACAGACTCCAAAGTGCACCACTCACCCTTTTCCCCCTCATCAATTCTGTGATTCACCTTATCCTTCATAGACCCATCTGCTGACACATCCACTCCTAAATATCTGAATACATTCACCTCCTCCATACTCTCTCCCTCCAATCTGATATCCAGTCTTTTGTCACCTAATCTTTTTATCCTCATAACCTTACTCTTTCCTATATTCACTTTTAATTTTCTTCTTTTACGTACCCTACCAAATTCATCCACCAACCTCTGCAACTTCTCTTCAGAATCTCCCTAAAGCACTGTGTCATCAGCAAAGAGCAACTGTGACAAATCCCACTTTGTGTTTTATTCTTTATCTTTAAACTCCACACCTCTTGCCAAGACCCTAGCATTTACTTCTCTTACAAGCCCATCTATAAATACATTGAACCACCACAGTGACATCACACATCCTTGTCTAAGGCCTACTTTTACTGGGAAATAATCTCCCTCTCTCCTACATACTCTAACCTGAGCCTCACTATCCTCGTAAAAACTTGTCACTGCTTTCAGTAACCTACCTCCTATGCCATACACCTGCAACATCTACCACACTGCCCCCCTATCCACCCGTCATATTCTTTCTTTCTTTCGACACACCAGCCGTATCCCACCGAGGTGGGGTGGCCTAAAAGGAAAAACAAAAGTTTCTCCTTTTACATATAGTAATATATACAGAAGGGGTTACTAGCCCCTTGCTCCTGGCATTTTAGTCGCCTCTTACAACACGCATGGCTTAAGGAGGAAGAATTTTGTTCCACTTCCCCATGCAGGTAAGAGGAAATAAACAAGAACAAGAACTAGTAAGAAAATAGAAGAAAACCCAGAGGGGTGTATATACTATATGCTTGTACATGTATGTGTAGTGTGACCTAAGCATAAGTAGAAGCAGCAAGACATACCTGAAATCTTGCATGTTTATGAGACAGAAAAAAGACGCCAGCAATCCTACCATCATGTAAAACAATTACAGGCTTTCGTTTTACACTCACTTGGCAGGATGGTAGTACCCCCCTGGGCAGCTGCTGTCTACCAACTTACTACCTAGAACCCTGTCATATGCCTTTTCTAAATCCATAAATGCCACAAAAACCTCTTTACCCTTATCTAAATACTGTTCACCTATATGTTTCACTATAAACACTTGGTCTACACACCCCCTACCTTTCCTAAAGCCTCCTTGTTCATCTGCTATCCTATTCTCTGTCTTACTCTTAATTCTTTCAATAATAACTCTACCATACACTTTACCAGGTATACCCAACAGACTTATCCCCCTATAATTTTTGCACTCTCCTTTATCCCCTTTGCCTTTATACAAAGGAACTATGCATGCTCTCTGCCAATCCCCAGGTACCTTACCCTCTTCCATACATTTATTAAATAATAGCACCAACCAATCCAAAACTATATCCCCTCCTGCTTTTAGCACCAACCAATCCAAAACTATATCCCCTCCTGCTTTTAACATTTCTATCTTTATCCCGTCAATCCCAGCTGCCTTACCCCTTTTCATTCTACCCACTGCCTCATGAACTTCCCCCACACTCACAACTGGCTCTTCTTCACTCCTACAAGATGTTATTCTTCCTTGCTCTATACACGAAATCACAGCTTCCCTATCTTCATCAACATTTTACAATTCCTCAAAATATTTCCTCCATCTTCCTGATACCTCTAACTCTTCATTTAATAACTCTCCTCTCCTATTTTTAACTGACAAATCCATTTGTTCCCTAGACTTCCTCAATTTATTCATCTCACTCCAAAACTTTTTCTTATTTTCAACAAAATTTGTTGATAACACACTCTCATTTGCTCTCATTTTACATTGCTTCACCACTCTCTTAACCTCTCTTTTTCTCCCCATATACTCTTTCCTCCTTGTATCACTTCTACTTTGTAAAAATCTCTCCAACTCCCTTACTACTCTCTTTACATCATCAATCCACCACTCTATCTTCTTCCCTGCTGTACCCACTTTTCTTTAACCACAAACTTCTGCTGAACACTTTAACACTACATTCTTAAACCTACCCCATACATCTCCGACCCCAATGCCTATACTCTCACTAGCCCATCTACCCTCCAATAGTTGTTTATATCTTACCCTAACTGCCTCCTCTTTTAGTTTATACACCTTCACCTCTCTCTTACTTGCTGCTTCTATTTTCCTTGTATCCCATCTACCTTTTACTCTCACTGTAGCTACAACTAGAAAGTGATCTGATATATCTGTGGCCCCTCTATAAACATGTACATCCTGAAGTCTACTCAACAGTCTTTTATCTACCAATACATAGTCCAACAAACTACTGTTTTCTTAAAATATGTATTACTTGTAACTAAACCCCTTTCTATACCAAGTTCGATCAAAGGGCTCCCATTATCATTTACACCTGGCACCCCAAACTTACCTACCACACCCTCTCTAAATGTTTCTCCTACTTTAGCATTTAAGTCCCCTACCACAATTACTCTCTCACTTGGTTCAAAGGTTCCTATACTTTCGCTTAACATTTCCCAAAATCTCTCTCTCTCCTCTACACTCCTCTCTTCTCCTTTACTGAATTATATACCGCTTCACTTACAATTTCTCTACCTTCCAAAAATGATAGGTCTGTTTCTTACATGGTAGAAAATAGGACTTTTCTTAGTAACCTATTCTCATTTACAGTTCCAATTTTTCCAATAAAGGTCTTTATCTTAGTGTTGACTCCCAGACCCACTGAAATGTAGGTAGATACATTTGTCTGAATTTTACCATGTTTTTACTTCCCATTTTTCTTACCCAAGCAATCAATTCTTAACCAATTCCTATTTCTTTATACATATTTCAGTTGCACAGTAAGTACTAACGTTTAAACCTTACTTTAAAGCCTGTTAGAGGAATCGGTGGTCCAAACAATGCGGGAAGATCCCCAACAGCTGTAAAAGTTTTATTGTTGAGTGTTGAAATAATGATCACGTCTGCTTGACACTTGTGTGCAAGACCTATTAGCATCCATGCTGCCACAAACAGCATCTGTAAAAAAACAAAAAAAAATACTATAGTAAATACAGCTTACTGAATCAAAAAAAATCACAAGAACAGTGTTTAAAAAAAATCTATGATAACTCAGATCACAACATAATTGAGGTTCAGACATGGATGCGCGGAGCCCCAGACCGACAAAATGAGATAAGTCACGAGGGAGCCTTCACCAAATTCAACTTCAATAACAAGAACATAAAGTGGGACCAAGTAAACCAAGTCCTAAACGATATAAGCTGGGAAGATAGACTAAGTGACACAGAGCCCAACTTATGCCTAGAACAGATTAACTTGGTGGCACTCGATGTATGCTCAAGGCTTATTCCTTTAAGAAAAAGGAAGAGTAGATGTAAAATGGAAAGACAGGCGCTCCCTTTACAGGCGACGGAAAAGAATAACAGAGCGTCTAAAAGAGGCCAATATATCAGAAATGCGTAGGGAGTCACTGGTCAGAGAAATAGCAAATATTGAACTTAAGCTAAAGGAATCTTATAGAAGTCAGGAATCGCGGGAAGAACTAAAAGCCATAAATGAAATCGAAAGAAACCCAAAGTATTTCTTTTCTTATGCCAAATCAAAGTCGAGAACATCCAGTATTGGGCCCCTACCTAAACAAGATGGGTCCTACACAGATGACAGCAAGGAATTGAGTGAGCTACTCAAGTCCCAATATGACTCAGTTTTTAGCAAGCCGCTAACCAGACAGAGTCGAAGATCAAAATTAATTTTTTATGAGAGAACCACAGAATTTGGTTAACACAAGCCTATCTGATGTTATCCTGACACCAAATGACTTCGAACAGGCGATAAATGACATGCCCATGCACTCGGCAACAGGGCCAGACTCATGGAACTCCGTGTTCATGAAGAACTGCAAGAAGCCCCTATCACGAGCTTTTACCATCCTATGGAGAGGGAGCATGGACACAGGGGTTGTCCCACAGTTACTAAAAACAATAGACATAGCCCCCACTCCACAAAGGGGGCAGTAAAGCAATAGCAAAGAACTACAGACCGATAGCACTAACATCCCATATCATAAAAATCTTTGTAAAGGTCCTAAGAAGCAAGATCGCCACCCATCTAGATACCATCAATTACACAACCCAGGGCAACATGGGTTTAGAGCAGGTCGCTCCTGTCTGTCTCAACTACTGGATCACTACAACAAGGTTATAGATGCACTAGAAGACAAAATGAATGCAGATGTAATATATACAGACCTTGCAAAAGCCTTCGACAAGTGTGACCATGGTGTAATGGCGCACAAAATGCATGCTAAAGGAATAACAGGAAAAGTTGGTAGATGGATCTATAATTTTCTCACAAACAGAACACAAAGTAGTAGTCAACAGAGTAAAGTCTGAGGCGGCTACGGTGATAAGCTCTGTTCCACAAGGCACAGTACTCGCTCCCATCTTGTTTCTCATCCTCATATCTGACATAGACAAGGATGTCAGACACAGCTCCGTGTCTTCCTTTGCAGATGACAGCCAAATCTGCATGACAGTGTCTTCCATTGCAGACACTGCAAGGCTCCAGGCAGAAGTCAACCAAATCTTTCAGTGGGCTGCAGAAAACAATATGAAGTTCAACGATGAGAAATTTCAATTACTCCAATATGGTAAACATATATTTTTTTTATTAACACACTGGCCGATTCCCACCAAGGCAGGGTGGCCCGAAAAAGAAAAACTTTCACCATCATTCACTCCATCACTGTCTTGCCAGAAGGGTGCTCTACACTACAGTTTTTAAACTGCAACATTAACACCCCTCCTTCAGAGTGCAGGCACTGTACTTCCCATCTCCACGACTCAAGTCCGGCCTGCCGGTTTCCCTGAATCCCTTCATAAATGTTACTTTGCTCACACTCCAACAGCACGTCAAGTATTAAAAACCATTTGTCTCCACTCCTATCAAACACGCTCACGCATGCCTGCTGGAAGTCCAAGCCCCTCGCACACAAAACCTCCTTTACCCCCTCCCTCCAACCTTTCCTAGGCCGACCCCTACCCCGCCTTCCTTCCACTACAGACTGATACACTCTTGAAGTCACTCTGTTTCGCTCCATTCTCTCTACAAGTCCGAACCACCTCAACAACACTTCCTCAGCCCTCTGGACAACAGTTTTGGTAATCCCGCACCTCCTCCTAACTTCCAAACTACGAATTCTCTGCATTATATTCACACCACACATTGCCCTCAGACATGACATCTCCACTGCCTCCAGCCTTCTCCTCGCTACAACATTCATCACCCATGCTTCACACCCATATAAGAGCGTTGGTAAAACTATACTCTCATACATTCCCCTCTTTGCCTCCAAGGACAAAGCTCTGTCTCCACAGACTCCTAAGTGCACCACTCACCCTTATCCCCCTCATCAATTCTTAACAATTTTTAACAAGCTGGCTGTCTCCCACTTTGGCAGGGTGACCCAAAAAAGAAAGTCTCCAAAAAGAAAATACTTTCAGCATTCAGCACTTCACCTCACTCGCACATAATCACTGTTTTTGCAGAGGTGCTCAGAACACAACAGTTTAGAAGCATATACCTATAAAGATACACAACATATCCCTCCAAACTGCTAATATCCCGAACCCCTCCTTTAGAGTGCAGGCATTGTACTTCCCATTTCCAGGACTCAAGTCTGGCTATATAAAAATAACCGGTTTCCCTGAATCCCTACACTAAATATTACCCTGCTCACACTCCAACAGATCGTCAGATCCCAAATACCATTCGTCTCCATTCACTCCTATCTAACACGCTCATGCACACTTGCTGGAAGTCCAAGCCCCTAGCCCATAAAACCTCCATTTCCCCCTCCCTCCAACCCTTTCGAGGACGACCCTTACCCCCCCTTCCTTCCCCTACAGATTTATATGCTCTCCATTTCATTCTACTTTGATCCATTCTCTCTAAATGACCAAACCACCTCAACAACCCCTCTTCAGCCCTCTGACATACTTTTATTAACTCCACACCTCCTAATTTCCACACTCCGAATTTTCTGCATAATATTTACACCACACATTGCCCTTAGACAGGACATCTCCACTGCCTCCAACCGCCTCCTCACTGCTGCTTTCACAACCCAAGCTTCACACCCATATAAGAGTATTGGTACTACTATACTTTCATACATTCCCTTCTTTGCCTCCATAGATAGCGTTTCTTGACTCCACATACACCTCAATGCACCACTCACCTTTTTTCCCTCATCAATTCTATGATTAACCTCATCCTTCATAAATCCATCTGCCGACACGTCAGCTAACAAGTATCTGAAAACATTCACTTCATCCATACTCCTCCTCCCCAATTTGATATCCAATTTCTCTTTATCTAAATCATTTGACACCCTCATCACCTTACTCTTTTCTTTGTTCACTTTCAACTTT
>NW_027200266.1:0-22525 GCF_038502225.1 Cherax quadricarinatus | reverse complement strand
TAGAGCACTCCAGGATGATTTGAATAGACTGATGCAGTGGTCACATATAAACTAAATAGTGTAGATTTTAATACTACTGATTACGAAAAGGATTTAGGAGTTCTGGTTAGCAGTAATCTAAAACCAAGACAACAGTGCATAAGTGTTCGCAATAAAGCTAACAGAATCCTTGGCTTCATATCAAGAAGTATAAATAATAGAAGTCCTCAGGTTGTTCTTCAACTCTATATATCCTTGGTTAGGCCTCATTTAGATTATGCTGCACAGTTCTGGTCACCGTATTACAGAATGGATATAAATGCTCTGGAAAACGTACAAAGGAGGATGACAAAGTTGATCCCATGTATCAGAAATCTTCCCTATGAGGATAGACTGAGGGCCCTGAATCTGCACTCTCTAGAAAGGTGTAGAATTAGGGGGGGATATGACTGAGGTGTATAAATGGATAACAGGAATAAAAAAAGGGGATGTAAATTGCATGCTAAAAATATTTAACCAAGACTGGACTCGCAGCAATGGTTTTAAGTTGGAAAAATTCAGATTGAAGAAAGATATAGGAAAGCACTGGTTTGCTAATAAAGTTGTGGATGAGTGGAACAAAGTCCCGAGTACCGTCATAAAAGCTGAAACGTTATGTAGTTTTAAAAATAGGTTAGATAAATACATGAGTGGATGTGGGTGGGTGGGTGTGAGTTGGACCTAATTAGTTTGTGCTACTAGGCCAGATGCCGTGTTCTTTCCTTAAGTAAATGTGACCAGACTTAACTAGGATAGGGCATTGGCTTAAGCCGGTAGGAGACTTGGGCGTGCCTCGCATGGGCCAGTAGGCTTGCTGCATTGTTCCTTCTTTCTTATGTTCTTATTTCTCCCCACCCCGAAAGGTGACGTGTGGGGCTCCGGCCAAACAGTAATCACTGGACTCACAGCTCCCAGCACAACTGTAAGTAAACGCCTCTGCTCCTATTCTAGTGGATATTGGTTGAAAGCTTCACTTTTGACCAATAATAAACTTAGTCCTTTCAGGTTTAAGCTCCACATAAGACTTTTCGATAATCACCACCTTTTTTAAGTATCTTGCACTTATCATGGAGAGTGATTTCTTAAGCAGTGGGTAACCTGTCTCTCTTTCCAGCTTGGAATGACAGATCTGGTCACCCGCCAACCAACGAGAAGTATTGAAGGAGATGGACTGAAACAGCCCATGAGACGTCATTCATGATCTACCTACCTGATTAATTGTACAGGACACTACCCCTCATCTTTGCAGTGGTAAAGAACCTGAGTTCCTGTCATCTGGACTGACTATTCAAGGCTATAAATTCTGTGAAGAACTAGTCGTTGGGTTGTCACCAACACCTGTGACCCCCCCCCCTCACTTCATCAGCAATGGCTACAATTTCTACAAGATAGTGTCAACCTCAACCAGACACTCCAGTATAACTGTACATATTAGCGTTGAATTCAAATGTCATTTTTCCATTTCATTTTTCATTTTTCTGTCAAATAGGATACACCTTCATATTTCAATGTTTTATCTTTGCATTACTAAATAATAAAGTGTTTATCTTTGTGAATTATTATTTCTTTTTCTATTCATTAATTTTCCTGAGGAGGAGCCAGCCTTGGAAATACTGTCTGAAGTTATTACAGGGCTGAGTAAGCCTTCACAAGTGGCGACCTTGCCAGGATCAACTCGACTGAATCAAGATTCAACTCCATCTCGAATCTACCATTAGAACTTCAACGCCACATACCACAGATGGTTACCACCAGCCCTGAGTAATCATTCTCTATGGTAGGACTACAGTACAGGTATTTAAAAGATTTGGTGATTGTTATAGTCTCAGTTTATTGTAAGTCAAGTCAAGGCAGGATATACTAGTTAATTCTGTCACCTTTATTCTTGAGCTTGAAACGATTTGGAGGAATAGACTCTAGGGACCCGAGATTTTCCAGTGACAAGTTGTTTCAATGAGCTATGTTTATTATATCAAGGGAACTGTCGTAGGACACTCTTGATTTGTTGGTGAGAAGATTGGATGGTCAAGGGACCCCATTCTACTTACTGTTTACTCGGAGCTGGCATAGAACCCTGTTTTCATTCACACATACTGTTTAATCGAAACAGGAATCGAACCCTCTGATTTATTTACAGTTTGGGTGGAGCAGGAATTGAACCCTCTGTTTTCTTTGATATATCCATTTCATTTTCCCCTGGTAGTTTAAGTTATTGTTGCAAGTATGGAGGAATACCAGTTTTGGATGAGCGCTGGGAGTAAGTCAGGAATAATTAGAAAAAAATTAGAAGCTTTCATTAGTGCTAAGATCCAGGAAAGAATAGAGAAGGAAAGAATTGAGAGAGAAGAAAGACATTTAGAAAGAGAAAGGGAGGAGAAAAAGGAGAGAGAGAGAATCGAAAGAGAGGAGAAAAAGGAGAGAGATCGAATTGAAAGAGAGAACCAAGAAAGGCAGTTAGAAAGAGAGGATAAAAAGGAGAGATCGAATTAAAAGAGAAAATCAAGAAAGAGAAAGAGAGGAGAAAAAGGAGCGTGATAGACTTGATCATGAGGAGAGAGCTAGAGTACGTGAGGAACAAGCTAAAATACGTGAGGAACAAGTTAGGTTAAGAGAACCTGAGGAAAGAGCAAAAGTTAGAGAACATGAGTTAAGAGAAAAAGATCGCAAGTTAGAGAAATCTCGCCTTGAATTAGAGAATTAAAAGTTAACTTTTACACAACAACAATTAGAGGAAGGAGTAATTGAACATCATGCAGCTAGTGCACATATTCCAACACCTAATTTACCTCCCTTCACAGAGGGTGAAGACATTACTTCATAATTATCAGGTTTGAAAATACTGCTACCCAATGTTGTGTTAATGGGAGATTTTAACTTTAGACAAATTGATTGGAACAATGTGACAGGAAATCTTGAGTCTAGTGACTTTCTTGATACGGTTCAGGATTGCTTTTTAAAACAGAGCGATCACGAATCACATAGTTTCAATATATCATGGAATTACCCAGATCACTGCAAACAAGTCTCTGTCCCAGACTTCCGCTTGGCCGACTTCATGGGTGGGCTAAATTGGGATGACCTGACTATGGGTCAGGTAGGTGGTGTTGGTTGCCAATATGATTTGTTTCAGAGCTTAGTTCTAGCTGTCCAGACAACTTTTGCTCAGAGTAGGGAAATTAGATCTAACAAAAATGATCCCAAATGGATAAACAATAGATTAAAACATCTCATTGGTCAAAAGAGAGGCATATATAGGCGTATCAAAAGAGGGGATGGGCAGTTAAGAAATCAATATATTCAATTAAAGAAATAAAAAAAAAAAAGGAATAAGAAAAGCTAAAAGGGAATATGAGGCTAAAGTTTCAAGGGATTCTAAGACTTAACCAAAAGTGTTCTTTCATGTATACAGAAGTAAGATTAGGGACAAGATAGGCCCACTTAAAAGTAACTCAGGTCAGATAAGTGACAGTGATGAGTAAATGTATGAACTTTTCAACACTTACTTTCTCTCAATTTTTACTCAGGAAGATACTTGTGAAATTCCAGAAATAATCAATTATGTTGAACAGGACGATAATAAACTATGCACGATTGGGGTAAATAGTGACTTAGTTCTCAGAGAAATAGAGAAATTAAAACCTAACAGATCTCCAGGCCCTGACGAATTGTTTGCAAGGGTTTTAAAGGAATGTAAATAGGAACTTAGCATACCTTTGGCTAATCTTTTCAATATATCACTACAAACTGGCATAGTGCCAGACAAGTGGAAAATGGCAAATGTAATACCTATTTACAAGGCAGGTGACAGGTCCTTAGCTTCGAACTATAGACCAATAAGCCTTACCTCCATAGTGGGAAAATTTATGGAATCAGTAATTGCCGAGGCAATTCATAGCCATCTAGAAAGACATAAATTGATTAATGAATCTCGGCAAGGTTTTACAAAGGGGCGTTCCTGTCTTACGAATTTACTAACTTTTTTCACTAAGGTATTTGAGGAGGTAGATCATGGTATTGAATATGATAGTGTATATGGACTTCAGTAAGGCTTTCGATAGAGTTCCACATCAGAGGCTATTGAGGAAACTTAAGGCACACGGAATAGGAGGAGAAATTTTTTCCTGGGTAGAGGCATGGTTGACAAATAGGCAGCAGAGAGTTTGCATAAATGGGGAGAAATCAGAATGGGGGCACGTCACAAGCGGTGTTCCACAGGGGTCAGTGTTGGGCCCCTTGTTGTTCACAATTTACATAAACGACATAGATGAGGGAATAAATAGCGACATAAGCAAATTTGCTGATGACACCAAAATAGGCCGTCCAATTCATTCTAATGAGGACATTAGAGCACTCCAGGATGATTTGAATAGACTGATGCAGTGGTCGGAGAAGTGGCAGATGCAGTTTAATATAGACAAATGCAAAGTTCTAAATGTTGGACAGGAAAATAACCATGCAACATATAAACTAAATAATGTAGATCTTAATATTACTGATTGCGAAAAGGATTTAGGAGTTCTGGTTAGCAGTAATCTGAAACCAAGACAACAGTGCATAAGTGTTCGCAATAAAGCTAACAGAATCCTTGGCTTCATATCAAGAAGTATAAATAATAGAAGTCCTCAGGTTGTTCTTCAACTCTATATATCTTTGGTTAGGCCTCATTTAGATTATGCTGCACAGTTCTGGTCACCGTATTACAGAATGGATATAAATGCACTGGAAAACGTACAAAGGAGGATGACAAAGTTGATCCCATGTATCAGAAATCTTCCCTATGAGGATAGACTGAGGGCCCTGAATCTGCACTCTCTAGAAAGGCGTAGAATTAGGGGGGATATGATTGAGGTGTATAAATGGAAAACAGGAATAAATAAAGGGGATGTAAATAGCGTGCTAAAAATATCTAGCCTAGACAGGACTCGCAGCAATGGTTTTAAGTTGGAAAAATTCAGATTCAGGAAGGATATAGGAAAGCACTGGTTTGGTAATAGAGTTGTGGATGAGTGGAACAAACTCCCGAGTACCGTCATAGAAGCTAAGACGTTGTGTAGTTTTAAAAATAGGTTAGATAAATACATGAGTGGGTGTGGGTGGGTGTGAGTTGGACCTGACTAGCTTGTGCTACTAGGTCAGATGCCGTGCTCCTTCCTTAAGTGAATGTGACCTGACCTGACTAGGTTAGGGCATTGGCTTAAGCCGGTAGGAGAATTGGACCTGCCTCGCATGGGCCAGTAGGCCTGCTGCAGTGTTCCTTCTTTCTTTCCGGCACTCTCAGTGTCTTGACTAGAGCTCAGACCATAACCCTGGCTTCTCCTACCTCCTCTTCTCCCGCCCTTCAATTCGGGATTGTCATAATCAAGCTTTTAACAACAAAGTTATCCACGGGAGATACGTATCTCATAAGTTTGAATATATTAATGGTATCTTATATAAATCTGTATTTAAATCTCATTCTTCAGCGATAGATTATTCCCTCCTTGTTGTTCCTAAACCATGTCGAGAGACTGTTCTTCAAATGGCTCATGATTTGCCAGTGACCAAACACTTGGCCCATCGTAAGACGTGGCATAAACTCAAGCACACTTATTTCTGGCCAAACATGTACTCTCAGGTTACAAAGAAGTATAGTTCTTGCAATAGGTGTCAGGTGCTTGCTGCACAAAATACACACACTCCTAGTTCCTGTGTATTTATTAAATCTAAAACTTCCTTCCTGCAGAAACGAGATACTCTACCATAGAAAAGGAATGTTTGGCCCTTGTGTGGGGTATCTCCAAACTTAAATTTTATTTACTGGGGAAAGAATTTATTTTAGAAACGGATCACAAACCTTTGATATACCTAGAAACTTTTAAGATGTACATTGGCACTCCAAGCTTTTAAGTTTCATATTGTGTATATCAATGGTTCATCCAATTATTTCTCTGACTGGTTAAGTCGTGACAGTCAGTAGAAGATTTGTTGCCTTACGTGACTTCCACGTGTTAGAACTTTTTCCTCGCCTATTCTTCTTATACTCCTTGACTCTAAGTCTTGGTATGGGGGAGTGTGAGGGAAAAGTTCAACAGATAGGAGTAGCGAGCGAGTATATGGTAACGATAGTTTGATTGCTGGCTGCTTGTTAAGGTAGGGTAAGCCTCGCTCCCGCTATCCCCTCTCCCACTTTCTCCCTACACCGAAAGGTGACGTGTGGGGCTCCAGCCAAACAGTAATCACTCGACTCACAGCTCCCAGCACAACTGTAAGTAAAAGCCTCTGCTCCTATTCTAGTGGATATTGGTTGAAAGCTTCACTTTTGACCAATAATAAACTTAGTCCTTTCAGTTTTAAGCTCCACATAAGACTTTTCGATAATCACCACCTTTTTTAAGTATCTTGCACTTATCATGGAGAGTGACTTCTTAAGCAGTGGGTAACCTGTCTCTCTATCCAGCTTGGAATGACAGATCGGGTCACCTGCCAACCAACGAGAAGTGTTGAAGGAGATGGACTGAAACAGCCCATGAGACGTCATTTATGATCTACCTACCTGATTAATTGTACAGGACACTACCCCTCATCTTTGCAGTGGTAAAGAACCTGAGTTCCTGTCATCTGGACTGACTATTCAAGGATATAGACTCTGTGAAGAACTAGTCGTTGGGTTGTCACCAACACCTGTGACCCCCCTTCCCCACATCATCAGCAACGGCTACAATTTCTACAAGACAGTGTCAACCTCCACCAAACACCCCAGTGTAACTGTACATATTAGCGTTGAATTCAAATGTCATTTTTCCATTTCATTTTTCATTTTTCTGTCAAATAGGATACACCTTCATATTTCAATGTTTTATCTTTGCATTACTAAATAATAAAGTGTTCATCTTTGTGAATTATTATTTCTTTTTCTATTAATTAAATTTCCTGAGGAGGAGCCAGCCTTGGTAATACTGTCTGAAGTTGTTACAGGGCTGAGTAAGCCTTCACAAATGCTATTCTCAGATTTGCCAGGTTTCCATATGCTGCAGCAGTTATCTAGTTGATGTGTGCCTCTCGAGACGTGCTCGGGGTAATGCTCACCCCAAGATCTTTCTCCTTGACTGAGGTTCGCAGTTTTTGGCCACCTAGTCTATACTCTGTCTGGGGTCTTCTTTGTCCTCCCCCAATCTTCATGACTTTGCATTTGGCGGGGTTAAATTCGAGAAGCCACTTGCTGGACCAGGTGTCCAGCCTGTCCAGATCTCTTTGAAGCCCTGCCTGATCCTCATCTGATTTAATTGTCCACATTAACTTCACATCGTCTGCAAACAGAGACTTCTCTGAGTCTATCCTTTACATCATGTCGTTCATATATACCAAAAATAGCACTGGTTCTAGGACCGACCCCTGTGGGACCCTGCTTGTCACAGGTGCCCACTGTGATATCGCATCAAGTACCATGACTCGTTGTTGCCTGCCTGTGAGGTATTCTCTGATCCACTGCAGTGCCCTTCCTGTTATACACGCCCGATCCTCTAGCTTCTGCACTATTCTCTTGTGAGCAGCTGTGTCGACGGCCTTCTTGCAGTCCAAGAAAATGCAATCAACCCACCCCTCTCTCTCATGTCTTACTTTTGTTACTTTATCATAAAACTCCAGATGGTTTGTGACACAGGATTTGCCTTCCATGAATCCATGCTGGTTGTCGTTTATACTCTTCTTCCATTCCAGGTGCTCTACCACTATCCTCCTGACAATATTCTCCATGATTCTGCATACTATACACGTCAATGACACTGGACTATAGTTTATTGCCTCTTATATGTCTCCTTTTTTAAAAATGGGAGCTACATATGCAGTCTTCCATACGTCATGTAGTTCCCCAGTTTCAAGGGATGTGTTGATGATTGTGGTTAGTGGCACACACAGCATTTCTGCTCCCTCTCTAATTACCCACAGAGAGATGTTTTCTGGTCCAATTGCATTTGAGGTGTCAAGGTCACTTAGAAACTTCACCTCCTGCTCAGTTGTGTGTATCTCATCCAACACTTGCTGGTGTGTTCCTTGTTGGTGTTCCCCTCCGTCCTATCTTCCTGGAGTCCTTCCTGTCTCTAATGTAAATACTTCCCTAAATCTCGTGTTGAGCCCCTCACATACTTCTTGATCATTACCTTCTTTCTTCAGCCTTATCACCTGGTCTTTGACTGTTGTCTTTCTCCTAATGTGGCTATACAGCAGTTTTGGGTCAGACTTGATGTTCGATGCTATATCGTTTTCGTACTGTCGCTGATCCTCCCTCCATATCTGTGCATACTCGTTTCTCGCTCATCGACTACTCTCCTTGTTTTCCTGGGTTCTTTGCCTTCTGTACATTTTCCATTCTCTGTTGCACTTAGTTTTTGTCTCCCTACACCTTCGGGTAAACCACAGAAAGAAGCTTGTGTGTTTTACCACAAAAACTAGCTTATGTATTTTCAGAGTGAGTGTGTGTGGGGGGGGGGAAGGAAAAGACTAGGGATGAGAGGAAAGTGAGGGGAAGGCTAGGGGTAAGAGGGAAGAGGGGTAAGTGAGGGGAAGGCTAGGGGTGAGAGGGAAAAGGGGGAAGTGAGGGGAACACTAGGCAGAGGGAAGAGGGGGAATCCAGGGGGTAGAAGTATGAGGAGAAGGAAGATGAATGGAAGGTGGAGAGGAGGAGAGAGGGAGATAGATTGGTAGGAAGATAGAGGGAGGGGGAGGGAGATAGAACGAGAGAGAGACGGGGAGAAAGATAGAAAGAGAAGGAGAGAGAGAGAGAGAGAGAGCACCCACCACCTCAAGCTGACCACATCATGAGGAGCCAGTCTATCAGCATCCTGTCGGCCAACATTAGAGGTTTCATTACTAATGTTGGAGAGCTCACACATAGTTTTGTGAACACTCGACATCCCGACATGATAGCTGTTGTTGAAACATTTTTGGATTACAGGACTCCAGAAAATTTTGCAAGAATTGCTGGCTACACCTCATGGTTGAGAAGAGACAGGCAAGGGCAAGGAGGTGTTGCTGTGTGCTTCTCTAAAAGTGCTCATGCCCAGCACATTGATGTTGCCATCCTTACTCATCCTGAAATGATGTTCTTCAAGCTCTACATAAACACTAGTACCTCTGTACTAGCATGTGCAATGTACAGACCTCAGTGGCAACATGCAGACCCCATCAACTTCCTAATGGAAAATATGGACTCCAATTCATTCTAATGAGGACACTAGAGCACTCCAGGATGATTTGAATAGACTGATGCAATGGTCGGAGAAGTGGCAGATGCAGTTTAATATAGACAAAAGAAAAGTTCTAAATGTTGGACAGGAAAATAACCATGCGATATATAAACTAAATAATGTAGATCTTAATACTACTGATTGCGAAAAGGATTTAGGAGTTCTGGTTAGCAGTAATCTAAAACCAAGACAACACTGCATTAGTGTTCGCAATGAAGCTAACAGAATTCTTACCTCTAAGAAAACGTATATATATAGTGGCAGGAGTCAGGTGAAGTGTCGTTTGGGTAGAGGTGGTAGTAGTAGTAGTAGTAGTGGAACTAAGGAGGTGAGACGGATGGCTTCAGAGGGACCTGTTGACATCATGTAACAGCAGTTTCCAGAATGGGTAATATCCTGTTGATTATCAATTTTGAGGTACTGTAACTACCGGACTTTTGCTTTATAGTGTTATTGACAGACATTAGTGCAGCTTCTATGAGTTTTCTCCGTCTTAAGTCGTCGTCTTTAAGCAATAGTTTAGATTCACTGAATTTCATGAGGTGTCCAACATCGTCCCTATGTTGAACACACGCGTTTTTAGGGTCATCATTTCTGCAAGCATTTTTGTGTTCGGTGTTCCTAATGTCCAGAGATCTGGCTGTTTCCCCTACATATACTTTGTCACACCCCCCACATGGTATAGTGTAAATTCCTGCACTTGTGCCAGAATCATGCTTGGGTTTTTGTATCAGGTTCCTAATAGTAGTTGAAGAGCTGGTAGATATTTTAGCCAGTTTTCTGTCAAACATTTTTGAAACGTTATTGGCAACGTTGCTGACCGGCAAAACGATGTACCTTGGAGGCTTTTCTTCAACTTGATTGGCATTGGTCTTGTTGAGGATACGTGTCGCACGTTTCCTGCGGTCACGTATAAAGTGTAGGGAAAAGTGTAGTGAACTAAAAGAATCGGTGATGTATGTGCAGTCTTCCTCGAGGAACCGCGGACTGGAAATTCTTTAAGCTCTCAGAAAGAAGCCCATAACCATCCGTTTTTTTTTAGTTCTGGTGTCATAGTGAGAGAAGAAATGTAGATCGTTCTCGTAGGTAGGTTTACGGTTGACTTTATTATATGTAAGAGAAAATACTCACTGTTGCATGAAAACAGGTATAAAAATAGTTGGAACAGTAACAGAATCTGTTTGGGGAGAGTTTGTAGTTTGTAATATACCGACCTCCAGGCTTGGATCACGATAGAGGGAGACTTCTTTGGGACGAAATTGTTAAGGCTTCTAGACACAATAACATAGTGATAGTAGGGGATTTTAACTTTAGTCAAATTGACTGGAATTCTTTGACCGGTAATATGGAGTCCAGTGACTTTATGGAAACAGTTTAGGACTGTTTTCTGAAGCAGTGTGCTCTTCGCACCTACTCCAAGATTGAGTGACTGATTATCTCATCTTCTGTATATAGTCCTACTGTCTTCAAGTTATGTACTAGAATTTGTGATGAAAGTAAGACACTTGTGCAACATCTGGTTATCTTTATTGTAGACGTTTCGCCATCCACTGGCTTTATCAATACAGATTCTTGGACATAATAAGAAATCAGGAGAACTGTATGCCTGTCTTGCACACACTAGAATTTGTATTGATAAAGCCACTGGATGGCGATACGTCTACAATGAAGATACCCAGATGTTGCATATGTGTCTTAATTTCACAATCGCTTGTAATGACTGCAGCAAATTATTCGTGGGCGAAACATCAAGAGGCCTCCAAACACGTATTTCAGAACACCAATACGCAAGCAGGTCTGACGATACAAGGAATGCCTGTGTACAACACCGCAATTCACACAACCATTTAATTAACTACAGAAACTCAAGACTTATCACCCGAGAAGACAACACTCAGTACCGAAGAATCCTGGAATCATCGCTTATCTCTATAACCAACAATTTCAACGAGAACAATGGCTTCTATAACATAGCTGAACCACTTGCCAAGAAACTTCTTCATCGCTATCTCACATAAGAACATAGGAATGGAAGAACACTGCAGGAGGTCCGCTCACAAACTTATCCAAGCTACCCAAGATTCTAGACTCTATAATTCCACTCGGCAGATCATCAGATGCAGCATTCTCCACCTGACCTCAACATTGTTGAACCTGACTATAAATACTCGCGTACCTTCCACCCCAGGTAGATCTGTTTGTGACTTGAAAAAGCCCACTGAGTGGGCGAAACGTTTTCAATAAAGGATCACATTAAACTGAATATGTGTTTATATATCCATCGTGTCGGTATTTTATACCATTCATTTTCCAGAGGTTAACCTTACTGACCAATATGTTCAGCTTAAAAGAGAAGTAAGAAAGAGCATTACAAAGGCTAAACGTGACTATGAAATTAGAGTTGCTAATGAATCAAAGACCAATCCAAAGGGGTTCTTTCAAGTGTATTGGACGAAGGTGAAGGAAAAAGTAGGACCACTGAAAATTTGGAATGGGCAGCTGACAGATAACGAACTGGAAATGTGTTCCATATTTAATGACTATCTTTTGTCAATTTTTACACAGGAAGACATAAATGAGATTCCAGAAATTAACAATTATTCAGTTCCTGACGAGTTCAAATTGACTAATATTACTGTCACGAGGGACATAGTTATCAAACAGATAGACGAAATGAAGCAAAATAAGTCCCTGGGGCCCAACGAGTTATTTTCCAGGGTACTTAAGGAATGCAAGATGGAGCTTAGTCAGCCATTAACGAGTGTGTTTAATGCATCCATCCTTACTGGTGTTGTGCCAGAGTTGTGGAAGCTGGCTAATGTGGTTCCCATATTCAAATCAGGGGGATTAGTCCGTTCCTTCATCTACAGCCAGATTAGGTACATTGATAGGGCATTCTGCTTGAAGGATAGGAGTACGAGGCAGAGAGTGTGTTTTCCTGGGGCTGGGATGAAGGATATTGTTAGCCGTCTGGATGAGATCATTGGGGCATGAAAAATTTATTTTAGGTATGATATATCGTCCCCCAAACTTAGATAGGGACCAGGGGAGACTACTATGGGAGGAAATTCTTAGGGCCACAGGCACAATAATGTAGTAATTCTAGGAGACTTTAACTTTAGTCATATTGATTGGAATTTCTTGACTGGGAATTTAGAATCATACGACTTCTTAGAAGTAGTTCAGGATTGTTTTTTGAAGCAGTTTGTGACAGAACCTACAAGGGGTAATAACCTGCTTGACTTAGTTCTGGCAAACAATGAATCCCTCTCTTGTTCATAATTTATATTAATGACCTTGACGTGTCGTGGTGACGTGTACTTAGTCAGTGGTGACGTGTACTTAGCTCTGTGAAGACCTGTTTGCGCGCTCTCTACGAATTGAAGCAAGATGCCCTCCATCGAGCAACTTTACCAACAGCTTAGGGAAGAATTGAGGATGGCGAAGATGGAGATTCGGCGACTAACCGAGGAAAACAAGAAGATTCGTAGTAGTCCTCCTGTTTTGAGTCCTCAGGTCAAGAAAGGAAACTGGTCAGTGGCTGGACAGCAGGGAACGAAGTTGACTATCAAGAAGACGAATGGAAAGGTAGAACGATGAAGAAGATGAAGATTGAGACACTTATGCAGCATATGGGAATCTTTATTCAGGAAACGTTTCGCCACACAGTGGCTTCATCAGTCCAATACAAAGAGGAAGGCGTAAGGAGAGGAGGAGTATGAGGTAATCAGTCCCTCAGCCTGGAGTCGATGTGTTCAGTCCATCAATCTTGTAGAATGATTGATGGACTGAACACATCGACTCCAGGCTGAGGGACTGATTACCTCATACTCTTCCTCTCCTTACGCCTTCCTCTTTGTATTGGACTGATGAATCCACTGTGTGGCGAAACGTTTCCTGAATAAAGATTCCCATATGCTGCGTAAGTGTCTCAATCTTCAACTTGTCGGTTTTTCAAAGCATTCATCACAACTATATATGCTGCTCAAAGAACGTTTATCCCATATAAAGAAATTAGATCAAATAGAAATGACCCAAAATGGATGAATAATAGGCTGAAATATCTACTAGGGCATAAGAAGGGAATTCATAGGCGTATCAAAAGAGGTGAGAGTCATCTTATGAATCAGTATATTGACATTAAGAGGGACATTAAAAAGGGGATAAGAAAAGCTAAAAGGGACTATGAAATTAAAGTTGCTAGGGATTCTAAAACTAACCCAAAAAGTTTTTTCCAGGTATATAGAACAAAAATTAGAGATAAGATAGGTCCCCTTAAAAATAACTATGGGCACCTTACTGACAAAGAGAATGAAATGTGCTCGATTTTAAATAATTATTTTCTCTCGGTTTTTACACAGGAAGACACAATATCCCAGTAATTAATTTTTATAGTGGGCTAGATGAAGATAAATTATGTAACATCACAGTCACTAGTGAAATGGTTGTGAAGCAGATAGACAGACTGAAGCAAAATAAGTCGCCGGGTCCTGACGAAGTTTTTTCAAGCGTTCTTAAGGAATGCAAAATGGAACTCTGTGAACCATTAACTAGTATTTTTACTTTATCTCTTCAAACAGGTGTAGTGTCTGATACCTGGAGTTTTACCTGGAGAGAGTTCCGGGGGTCAACGCCCCCGCGGCCCGGTCTGTGACCAGGCCTGTGACCTGTGACCAGGTGGAAGATGGCTAATGTAATTCCTATTTTTAAAACAGGGGACAAGTCGTTACCGGCAAATTACCGCCCAATAAGCCTGACCTCAATTGTAGGCAAATTACTAGAGTCAATTATAGCTGAGATTATAAGAAGCCATCTCGATAAGCATAGCTTATCGATAAGCATAGCTAGATTTGTTTGCTGATGGGCGTTGGCTATATTTGGTGAAAAAAATGACCGTTAAAATGGCTGGAGGCAAGCTAGTGGTGGCTGAGGCTGTGATATTAATTTCACACCAGTGTTCACCAGACCAATTATTTTTTTAATATTTTATTTAAAACTTCATGTACAAATATATATAGGTACATATATCAATAAGTAACATTGACACTGGTGATGACCAATAAACATTCACTACACAATCTACTGAATAAGCACATACATAAAGACATTAAAATAAACTTAACACAACCTACAGACTGCTTCTACGTGCGTTGTTTCACAAGTACACAAGGTTCATAGATATAATGGAACCTACCCATTATTGCTTACACTTCCCCCCCATAACACCAATGAATACATTCCACATTCCCTTGTTCACTTAAAATTAACAAATGACTTGAACAAGGACAACATCAATAACACACTATATAAACACATAACAATCCAGGCAACACCTGACACTATACTATATACAAGCTTCTGAAACATATCACAATTCAAGAAGGAATAAAGGTATAATAATAAAGGCCACAAAATGGCTATAAATAAAACTCCTAAATTACAACCTCAACACAATAATAATGCACCAAACTTAATGACAATCACCCATAATACAACTCACAACAAATTACACAAGACCTACAAATGCATTATTAAGAAACCTGTGTTGCAACACAGGTGACCCATCATCCCTCCCCCCACTCACACAACACAGGTGACCCATCATCCCTCCCCCCCACTCACACAACACAGGTGACCCATCATCCCTCCCCCCACTCTCACAACACAGGTGACCCATCATCCCTCCCCCACTCACACAACACAGGTGACCCATCATCCCTCCCCCCACTCACACAACACAGGTGACCCATCATCACTCCCCCACTCACACACACCAGGTGACCCATCATCCCTCACCCACTCACCCAACACAGGTGACACATCATCCCTCCCCCCACTCACACAACACAGGTGACCCATCATCCCTCCCCCCACACACACAACACAGGTGACCCATCATCCCTCCCCCCACTCACACAACACAGGTGACCCATCATCCCTACCCCACTCACACAACACAGGTGACCCATCATCCCTCCCCCCATCTCACTCACAAACACAGGTGACCCATCATCCCTCCCCCCACTCACACAACACAGGTGACCCATCATCCCTCCCCCACTCACACTCATCATCAACACAGGTGACCCATCATCCCTCCCCCCACTCCACTCACACAACACAGTTGACCCATCATCCCTCCCCCCACTCACACAACACAGGTGACCCATCATCCCTCCCCCACTCACACAACACTGGTGACCCATCATCCCTCCCCTTACTCACACAACACAGGTGACCCATCATCCCTCTCCCCACTCACACAACACAGGTGACCCATCATCCATCCCCCCACTCACACTGACACACAACACAGGTGACCCATCATCCCTCCCCCCACTCACACAACACAGGTCCCATCATCCCTCCCCCACTCACACAACACAGGTGACCCATCATCCCTCCCCCCACTCACACAACACAGGTGACCCATCATCCCTCCCCCCACTCACACAACACAGGTGACCCATCATCCCTCCCCCCACTCACACAACACAGGTGACCCATCATCCCTCCCCCCACTCACACAACACAGGTGACCCATCATCCCTCCCCCCACTCACACAACACAGGTGACCCATCATCCCTCCCCCACTCACACAACACAGGTGACCCATCATCCCTCCCCCCACTCACACAACACAGGTGACCCATCATCCCTCCCCCCACTCACACAACACAGGTGACCCATCATCCCTCCCCCCACTCACACAACACCGGTGTCCCATCATCCCTCCCCCACTCACACAACACAGGTGTCCAATCATCCCTCCCCTCCCCCCACTCACACAACACAGGTGACCCATCATCCCTCCCCCCACTCACACAACACAGGTGACCCATCATCCCTCCCCCCACTCACACAACACCGGTGACCCATCATCCCTCCCCCCACTCACACAACACAGGTGACCCATCATCCCTCCCCCCACTCACACAACACAGGTGACCCATCATCCCTCCCCCACGCACACAACACAGGTGACCCATCATCCCTCCCCCCACTCACACAACACAGGTGACCCATCATCCCTCCCCCCACTCACACAACACAGGTGACCCATCATCCCTCCCCCCACTCACACAACACAGGTGACCCATCATCCCTCCCCCCACTCACACAACACAGGTGACCCATCATCCCACCCCCCTCTCACACAACACAGGTGACCCATCATCCCTCCCCCACTCACACAACACAGGTGACCCATCATCCCTCCCCCACTCACACAACACAGGTGACCCATCATCCCCCCCCACTCACCCACAGGTGACCCATCATCCCTCCCCCCACTCACAAACACAGGTGACCCATCATCCCTCCCCCCACTCACACAACACAGGTGACCCATCATCCCTCCCCCCACTCACACAACACAGGTGACCCATCATCCCTCCCCCCACTCACACAACACAGGTGACCCATCATCCCTCCCCCCACTCACACAACACAGGTGACCCATCATCCCTCCCCCCACTCACACAACACAGGTGACCCATCATCCCTCCCCCCACTCACACAACACAGGTGACCCATCATCCCTCCCCCACTCACACAACACAGGTGACCCATCATCCCTCCCCCACTCACACAACACAGGTGACCCATCATCCCTCCCCCACTCACACAACACAGGTGACCCATCATCCCTCCCCCCACTCACACAACACAGGTGACCCATCATCCCTCCCCCCACTCACACAACACAGGTGACCCATCATCCCTCCCCCCACTCACACAACACAGGTGACCCATCATCCCTCCCCCCACTCACACAACACAGGTGACCCATCATCCCTCCCCCCACTCACACAACACAGGTGACCCATCATCCCTCCCCCCACTCACACAACACAGGTGACCCATCATCCCTCCCCCCACTCACACAACTTGAAGATTGAGACACTTATGCAGCATATGGGAATCTTTATTCAGGAAACGTTTCGCCACACAGTGGCTTCATCAGTCCAATACAAAGAGGAAGGCGTAAGGAGAGGAGGAGTATGAGGTAATCAGTCCCTCAGCCTGGAGTCGATGTGTTCAGTCCATCAATCTTGTAGATTGATGGACTGAACACATCGACTCCAGGCTGAGGGACTGATTACCTCATACTCCTCCTCTCCTTACGCCTTCCTCTTTGTATTGGACTGATGAAGCCACTGTGTGGCGAAACGTTTCCTGAATAAAGATTCCCATATGCTGCATAAGTGTCTCAATCTTCAACTTGTCGGTTTTTCAAACCATTCATCACATAAAACTAACCCAAAAAGCTTTTCCAGGTATATAGAACAAAAGTTAGAGATAAGATAGGTCCCCTTAAAAATAACTATGGGCATGTTACTGACAAAGAGAATGAAATGTGCTCGATTTTAAATAATTATTTTCTCTCGGTTTTTACACAGGAAGACACTAACAATATCGCAGTAATTAATTTTTATAGATGGCTAGATGAAGATAAATTATGTAACATCACAGTCACTAGTGAAATGGTTGTGAAGCAGATAGACAGACTGAAGCAAAATAAGTCGCCGGGTCCTGACGAAGTTTTTTCAAGCGTTCTTAAGGAATGCAAAATGGAACTCTGTGAACCATTAACTAGTATTTTTACTTTATCTCTTCAAACAGGTGTAGTGTCTGATACCTGGAGTTTTACCTGGAGAGAGTTCCGGGGGTCCACGCCCCCGCGGCCCGGTCTGTGACCAGTCCTGTGACCAGGTGGAAGATGGCTAATGTAATTCCTATTTTTAAAACAATAGCTTATCGATAAGCATAGCTAGATTATCCCTCCCCCCACTCACACAACACAGGTGACCCATCATCCCTCCCCCCCCTCACACAACACAGGTGACCCATCATCCCTCCCCCACTCACACAACACAGGTGACCCATCATCCCTCCCCCCACTCACACAACACAGGTGACCCATCATCCCTACCCTCACTCACACAACACAGGTGACCCATTATCCCTCCCCCCACTCACACAACACAGGTGACCCATCATCCCTCCCCCCACTCACACAACACAGGTGACCCATCATCCCTCACCCCCCCATCATCCCTCCCCCCACTCACACACACAGGTGACCCATCATCCCTCCCCCCACTCACACAACACAGGTGACCCATCATCCCCCCCACTCACACAACACAGGTGACCCATCATCCCTCCACCCACTCACACAACACAGGTGACCCATCATCCCTCCCCCCACTCACACAACACAGGTGACCCATCATCCCTCCCCCACTCACACAACACAGGTGACCCATCATCCCTCCCCCCACTCACACAACACAGGTGACCCATCATCCCTCCCCCCACTCACACAACACAGGTGACCCATCATCCCTCCCCCCACTCACACAACACAGGTGACCCATCATCCCTCCACCCACTCACACAACACAGGTGACCCATCATCCCTCCCCCACTCACACAACACAGGTGACCCATCATCCCTCCCCCCACTCACACAACACAGGTGACCCATCATCCCTCCCCCCACTCACACAACACAGGTGACCCATCATCCCTCCCCCCACTCACACAACACAGGTGACCCATCATCCCTCCCCTCACACAACTGACCCATCATCCCTCCCCCCACTCAACACAGGTGACCCATCATCCCTCCCCCCACTCACAACAACCCATCATCCCTCCCCCCACTCACACAACACAGTGACCCATCATCCCTCCCCCCACTCACACAACACAGGTGACCCATCATCCCTCCCCCCACTCACACAACACAGGTGACCCATCATCCCTCCCCCCACTCACACAACACAGGTGACCCATCATCCCTCCCCCCACTCACACAACACAGGTGACCCATCATCCCTCCCCCCACTCACACAACACAGGTGACCCATCATCCCTCCCCCCACTCACACAACACAGGTGACCCATCATCCCTCCCCCCACTCACACAACACAGGTGACCCATCATCCCTCCCCCCACTCACACAACACAGGTGACCCATCATCCCTCCCCCCACTCACACAACACAGGTGACCCATCATCCCTCCCCCCACTCACACAACACAGGTGACCCATCATCCCTCCCCCACTCACACAACACAGGTGACCCATCATCCCTCCCCCCACTCACACAACACAGGTGACCCATCATCCCTCCCCCCCGCCCACCACTCACACAACACAGGTGACCCATCATCCCTCCCCCACTCACACAACACAGGTGACCCATCATCCCTCCCCCACTCACACAACACAGGTGACCCATCATCCCTCCCCCCACTCACACAACACAGGTGACCCATCATCCCTCCCCCCACTCACACAACACAGGTGACCCATCATCCCTCCCCCCACTCACACAACACAGGTGACCCATCATCCCTCCCCCCACTCACACAACACAGGTGACCCATCATCCCTCCCCCCACTCACACAACACAGGTGACCCATCATCCCTCCCCCACTCCCATCACAACACAGGTGACCCATCATCCCTCCCCCCACTCACACAACACAGGTGACCCATCATCCCTCCCCCCACTCACACAACACAGGTGACCCATCATCCCTCCCCCCACTCACACAACACAGGTGACCCATCATCCCTCCCCCCACTCACACAACACAGGTGACCCATCATCCCTCCCCCCACTCACACAACACAGGTGACCCATCATCCCTCCCCCACTCACACAACACAGGTGACCCATCATCCCTCCCCCCACTCACACAACACAGGTGACCCATCATCCCTCCCCCACTCACACAACACAGGTGACCCATCATCCCTCCCCCCACTCACACAACACAGGTGACCCATCATCCCTCCCCCCACTCACACAACACAGGTGACCCATCATCCCTCCCCCACTCACACAACACAGGTGACCCATCATCCCTCCCCCACTCACACAACACAGGTGACCCATCATCCCTCCCCCCACTCACACAACACAGGTGACCCATCATCCCTCCCCCCACTCACACAACACAGGTGACCCATCATCCCTCCCCCCACTCACACAACACAGGTGACCCATCATCCCTCCCCCCACTCACACAACACAGGTGACCCATCATCCCTCCCCCACTCACACAACACAGGTGACCCATCATCCACAACACAGGTCCCCCCACTCACACAACACAGGTGACCCATCATCCCTCCCCCCACTCACACAACACAGGTGACCCATCATCCCTCCCCCCACGCACACCACACCGGGGACCCATCATCCCTCCCCCCACTCACACAACACAGGTGACCCATCATCCCTCCCCCACTCACACAACACAGGTGACCCATCATCCCTCCCCCCACTCACACAACACAGGTGACCCATCATCCCTCCCCCCACTCACACAACACAGGTGACCCATCATCCCTCCCCCCACTCACCCAACACAGGTGACCCATCATCCCTCCCCCCACTCACACAACACAGGTGACCCATCATCCCTCCCCCCACTCACACAACACAGGTGACCCATCATCCCCCCCCTCTCTCACAACACAGGTGACCCATCATCCCTCCCCCCACTCACACAACACAGGTGACCCATCATCCCTCCCCCCCACTCACACAACACAGGTGACCCATCATCCCTCCCCCCACTCACACAACACAGGTGACCCATCATCCCTCCCCCCACTCACACAACACAGGTGACCCATCATCCCCCCCCCACTCACACAACACAGGTGACCCATCATCCCTCCCCCCACTCACACAACACAGGTGACCCATCATCCCTCCCCCCACTCACACAACACAGGTGACCCATCATCCCTCCCCCCACTCACACAACACAGGTGACCCATCATCCCTCCCCCACTCACACAACACAGGTGACCCATCATCCCTCCCCCCACTCACACAACACAGGACCCATCATCCCTCCCCCCACTCACATCATCCCTCCCCCCACTCACACAACACAGGTGACCCATCATCCCTCCCCCCACTCACTCAACAACACAGGTGACCCATCATCCCTCCCCCACTCACACAACACAGGTGACCCATCATCCCTCCCCCCACTCACACAACACAGGTGACCCATCATCCCTCCCCCCACTCACACAACACAGGTGACCCATCATCCCTCCCCCCACTCACACAACACAGGTGACCCATCATCCCTCCCCCCACTCACACAACACAGGTGACCCATCATCCCTCCCCCCACTCACACAACACAGGTGACCCATCATCCCTCCCCCCACTCACACAACACAGGTGACCCATCATCCCTCCCCCCACTCACACAACACAGGTGACCCATCATCCCTCCCCCCACTCACACAACACAGGTGACCCATCATCCCCCCCACTCACACAACACAGGTGACCCATCATCCCCCCCCCACTCACACAACACAGGTGACCCATCATCCCTCCCCCACTCACACAACACAGGTGACCCATCATCCCTCCCCCCACTCACACAACACAGGTGACCCATCATCCCTCCCCCCACTCACACAACACAGGTGACCCATCATCCCTCCCCCCACTCACACAACACAGGTGACCCATCATCCCTCCCCCCACTCACACAACACAGGTGACCCATCATCCCCCCCCCACTCACACAACACAGGTGACCCATCATCCCTCCCCCCTCACACTCACACCCTCCCCCCACTCACACAGGTGACATCACAACACAGGTGACCCATCATCCCTCCCCTACTCACACAACACAGGTGACCCATCATCCCTCCCCCACTCACAAGACAGGTGACCCAATCCCTCCCCCCACAGGTGACCCATCAACCCTCCCCCCACTCACACAACACAGGTGACCCATCATCCCTCCCCCCACTCACACAACACAGGTGACCCATCATCCCTCCCCCCACTCACACAACACAGGTGACCCATCATCCCTCCCCCCACTCACACAACACAGGTGACCCATCATCCCTCCCCCACTCACACAACACAGGTGACCCATCATCCCTCCCCCCACTCACACAACACAGGTGACCCATCATCCCTCCCCCACTCACACAACACAGGTGACCCATCATCCCTCCCCCCACTCACACAACACAGGTGACCCATCATCCCTCCCCCCACTCACACAACACAGGTGACCCATCATCCCTCCCCCCACTCACACAACACAGGTGACCCATCATCCCTCCCCCAACTCACACAACACAGGTGACCCATCATCCCTCCCCCCACTCACACAACACAGGTGACCCATCATCCCTCCCCCCACTCACACAACACAGGTGACCCATCATCCCTCCCCCACTCCCATCATCCCTCCCCCCAACTCACA
>NW_027200265.1:0-22526 GCF_038502225.1 Cherax quadricarinatus | reverse complement strand
CAACCATTAGCTTTCATCTTTTTGTTGCTCATACATTTGAAGAAATGTTGGGGTTTGCTTTGATGTTATGTGTAATTCGCCTCTCAGTTTCTTGTTTTCTATTGCATACATTTCTCTTTGCAGTAGTAATAGTATGTTTTGCAAAAATTTGGGGGTTACCAGTTAATTAAAATGTATTTTAAGCATTTCGCTTTAGTCTCACAAACTCGTCTGAATTATCTGTAATGAAACTGGAATAAATTTATCATTCTTTCTATATATTTTAAAATAAAATACACTTCTCGATTTTCAGTATGTTGATATAGAATTTATTCCAAATTCTTTTCATTCTTGTATCAAGTATTTCAACCCAGTTAACGTTACTGAAATATCTGTGTTTTTTATCAACTTTAGTTGTTCTGATTTTTTTTGAGGGGCTAAGTAGAACAGCTGGCTTCCTTGACAGTGAAGTATATTCCTGAGTCACTCCTGGGAAAGCAACAGCAGTCTGCCTGACACTTGACCGGTCACAGAAAACGTATTGTTTCGTGCTCGTGAAGGAAAAAAAAACTGAGATGGACGGTTTCTCGAGACCTCGAACAGACGAACTATTGAACTATTTGTTTGGTATTGGCGATGATCAATTGGTTTCTGAAGTTGCCCTTGGGAAGTTTGTCCTTACACAGGAATATTATAATTATTTATTATTATTATTATTATTATTATTATTATTATTATTATTATTATTATTATGACTATTGTTGTTGCTATTACTATTATTATTGTAGTTATTAATAATAATAATAATAATAATAATAACAACAATAACTACAATAATAATAGTAATAGCAACAACAATAGTCATAATAATAATAATAATAATATTATTATTATTATTATTATTATTACATTCATGGACGATGTGGAAAATTACATTTATCTGAATGTATCATTAAATACATAACAGTAAATGAACAAAGATAATTATTATTTACCAGTTAGACAAGTAGGAATTAGGGACACCTAGGTCGCAAAAAATGTCCCCCTTTGATACCTACCACTGTCATATCCACAAGTTGCTCTGGACCTATTAATTACAAATGAAAAATACATCACCAGGAATGCTGATAAATATATAAATTTGTGGACTGTATATTAAATTAATAAAGAATTATATATATATACATATTTACATAACAGAAGGAGAATATCTTAATCATAACACTCGCCAATTTGACTGGAGAGTATGAAAAATTATGAAAGATTTATGAAAAATTTACTGGCCAGAATTTAAACATAAATTAGTCAGCTTATCTGAGGTTCCTGGAGTTGTCCTGTCCTGTCGCCTGATACTCAAATTATGCAGGAATGCACATCCAACAATTTCAGCTCCTATTTGAGAGGTTTCAGCCCAATTTTAACCTCTAGAGCACGAAAAATTCTTCCCATTATTAATTAACGTCTGTTACTCTCAATTCAAAACAAACAACAATCCCAAGTGTCCTTCTGCGCAGGTGCAGGTACAGAAAATTTCCCATTTTTTATGACAAATATTATTAAATACAGTATGGCCATCTATTTACATATAACTACTGTATTTCTGGAAAATATATACAGTATTTTCCACACTGCGGCCGGGCGGAGTTCGTTGCTAAACGACTCAAAATACTCCTTCCTTTAGGAAACGATTCAAGCCCGTTCTGGCTTGAGTGGCTGTTCTCCTAGTAGGTCTTACTACGATTTAATTTTCCAGCATCACTTGGTCAGCGTTATCTTCCGTATCACTCGTGTCACTTTCCCTCAGATTTTTATTTACGTTTGATTGAGCACCTAATTCCAAGGGAATCAATTTATTAATTGTGCGTAAACTTTCCTGGCCACGACACAACACTTTGACATTCCTGACAACACCTTGTGCATATGGGTACAATGTCAATACTTTCCCCAGAGGCCACAATGTTCGATGTTGTTCAGTGTCAATTAACACAATGTCACCTGGTTGAATGGTCTGTCGATTTACTGCCTCTGTCGCACCATAAAAGTGTTCATGTAGTGTAAGAAGATATTCCTTACGCCACACATTAGACCAATGATCAATTGCTTTATTTAACATTTTAAATTTATTACACAACACTGCAGCATCATTGTAATCTTCATCACTTTCTTCCGGGTTATCTCTATAGACAGGGGCAGCTTCCAATTTCCTTCCACATATTAGGTGAGAAGGTGTTAATACATCTGTATCAGGTGTATCACTCATGTGCGAGAGAGGCCTATTATTTATACGATTCTCCGCCTCCATTAACACTGTACGGAATTCTTCCAAATTAATTTTCTTCCGGTGTAGTACTTTGCGGAGACACCGCTTCACTGTGACTATAAGTCTTTCGTACAGCCTCCCTGCCAAGGGGCTCTAGGAGTAATAAATTTCCAGGTACACCCTCGCTGGGTTAACAGAGATTTAACATCGTTACTATTATTTAATTCTATCAAGTGTTGAGCACCTGCTACAAAATTTGTGGCATTATCCGAAATCATCAATCTCGTACAGGATCTCCTAGCTGCAAATTTTCGAAACTGCAGACAAGTCCTGTGCCACTTCTAAATGAACTGCCCTAGTAGCAGTACAGGTGAACAAACAAACATACACTTTCAGTGGAACACCATCTGAAGTATGTTAAAATTATTGGAACACTATAGTCTACACCTGTTACATCAAATCGTTTCACTGATTGTACACGTTCCTTTGGCAATGGTGGAGGACCTGGATACATATAGGATCTGGCATCCACACGACGACATATTACAGAAGATTTAATCACCCTTTTTACACTTTGCCGTCCTTGTGGAATCCAGAAACTTTCCCTAATACAACTTAAGGTATCTTGTACCCCACCATGCATTACATTTTTATGGACATTTAGCACAATTAAATTTGTTAGATGATGAGTTTTGGGCAGTAAGATAGGGTGTTTAGCATAATCACCCAATTCAGCATTTTGTAACCTACCTCTGCACCTAATTACACTGTTCTCTAAATACAGCCCCAATTTCTCTATTATGGAACCTTTCACAATTTTTCTTTCCATCATCAATTTAATCTCATTTCCATAGATTTCTTCCTGTACCCTCTTTATCCAATATTCAAGAGGATGTGAAAATTTATATGATATATTCATCTTGTTTAAAAATTTAAACACCAACTTAGTTACATTGATTAGTTTGGGTAAAGAAGAATACCTATTTATATCAATGGCTAAGGGAGGACAAACTATTGGAGCGGTGGTCACGGTAATTTCAACAGGAGCAATATACGCCTTTTGTACAGGCCAATTAGCTTGATTTACCAACCAACTCGGTCCTTTAAACCATGATACAGCATTTACAAATTTAACATAAGGTAAACCTCGAGACAAGAAATCAGCTGGATTCTCCTCACCAGGTATATGATTAAATGTTAACATATGCTGACCCAAACTATTATACTTCTCTTGCATCTGATTAATTTCAGCGACTCTGTTTTGTACATACACAATTTTACTGTTTCCATTACGAATCCATTGTAAGGATACCTCATTATCAGACCAAATTACAGTGTCGCTAATATTTATCTCATGCAACTTATTTCTTATATAATTAGCTAATTTAACACCTACAAAAATGGCTGTTAATTCCAACTGAGGTAAGGTACGTGATTTAATTGGAGACACTTTAGCCTTAGACATAACAAGAGAAATAATACTATTACATTGAAGATAAGCAACTGCTCCATATGCCAATTTTGAAGCATCACAAAAAAATGTGGAGTACATTTTTCCCATTTGGATTGGCCACCTGGCGTGGGAACTCCAACATTGGAATTTTCTCATAATCACCAATTAATTCATCCCACCTGTTAATGAATTCCTCAGATAGAATTTCATCCCAAGCACATTTAAGTTTCCATGCTTCCTGAATTAATAATTTCCCTCTTATAGTAAGGGGTGACACTAAACCTAGTGGATCAAAACATTTGGAAACTTCAGCAAGCAAAACTCTCTTAGTTAATTTATTGGGCATACTGTAATTATTAGGGTTTAACATTAACAAATCTCTCTCAGTATCCCAAGTTAATCCCAATACATTACTACATTTTGGGACTTCATCTCCAGGGTAATCTTTACTTATTTTGTCCTTTAATTTGGACGAATTACTATTCCATTCCCTCAGAGGCATATTTGCACTTTGCATTATTTTATTAGCCTCTCCATAAGTCATTAACAGTTCCTCTTGTTTGATCATTACTTTACTCAATGGACTTTCCATACGTTTAAGGTGTGCATTTATCGTCGCTTGAAGTAGAAACGGACTGGATGTAGCACCAAATAATACGCTCCTAAAGTGAAAGGTTTTCAGAGGGCTAAGTGGGTCACTAGGATTCTCAAGCCATAAGAAGCGGGTACAATCCCGGTCAGCCTCTTGTAAACCCACTCTTAGGAAAGCTTTACTTATGTCAGCCGTAAAGGCATAATGCTTCACTCTGAAATTTAGTAAGATATCTCCTAATTTTTCCGTCAACGACGGACCTGTCATCAAACAGTCATTTAAACTAGGTACATTTTTGTTACTCCTGGCACTACAGTTAAGCACAATCCTCAAAGGAGTGGTCTTAGAATCCTTCTTCACTCCGTGATGTGGCAAATAGTGACCAGAAATTTTGGCTTGCTCATGAGGTACCTCTTCTATAAATTTATTAATTAACTGCTCAGCAATTATATCATTATAGGCAGTTAACAATTTAGGTGTCTTACTCAGTTCGCGGAGCTGAGCCTTTAACTGTCCATAAGCCATTCTGTAATTAGTTGGCAATTCTGGATGGTTCAGTCTCCACGGAAGTCGTACCCAGTATTGTCCAGATTCAAATTTTACATATCTCAGGTACTGCTCCTGAGTAAAAGAATCGTCTGGACTTTCTTCATTTACATTTATTCCAATGCTGTCTAATTCCCACAATTTATGCACTGGCTCAACACCATCCAATATGGAAGAATTATACTGGGGCACGATTTCATGAGTAAGACACACAGTTATGTTACTTGTAGTTTCCTCTAGTCATGAGTTATTATTACGAAGAATTCTACCATACATTACATGGCCTCCTGACACCACATTTCTTTACCATACCCTTTACAAAGGAGGCATAATAGTCACTACCTATCAAAATATTTATTGGGCCTACAGAATCATCACTTCCACCAGAAGGTGCTAGATTTACATTGTGAAAGTCTTTCTGTAGCTTTACTAAGTCCTACTGTAGATATTTTCTTTGGAAGTCTATCTACAATTACTGCATTAACACGTTTTTTCTCATTGCCCAACCTGACAGTTACATAAACAGTGTCATACAATTGAGCTCTTTTATCTGAGAGAAAACCAGATAATTTTAGAGTGGTAGGATCGCCCATTTGTACTTTCATCCCATCAAGATATTTGCGTTTAATGAAAGTACGTTGGGATCCTTGGTCTAATAACGCAGTTACATTTTTTGATTTATGCCTTTTATCATCAATTTTTACCTGTAACACAGGCAAGGCTACTTCAGCAAAACCATCATTATTAACATTAGCAGCAATTTTTACATTAGCCACTGTTGTGTCAGGATTGTCAACATTATCATTATTATCAACATTGTCATATAGATTGAGACACTTATGCAACATATGGGAATCTTCATTCAGGAAACGTTTCGCCACACAGTGGCTTCATCAGTCCAATACAAAGTAGAAAGGCGCAAGGAGAGGAGGAGTTTGAGGTAATCAGTCCCTCAGCCTGGAGTCGATGTGTTCAGTCCATCAAGATTGATGGACTGAACACATCGACTCCAGGCTGAGGGACTGATTACCTCAAACTCCTCCTCTCCTTACGCCTTTCTACTTTGTATAGGACTGATGAAGCCACTGTGTGGCGAAACGTTTCCTGAATGAAGATTCCCATATGTTGCATAAGTGTCTCAATCTTCAACTTGTCGGTTTTTCAAACCATTCATCACAATTGTCATATAGACCCTTACACATGACTATATGGTGTCTTCCTTTGTGACATTGATAACAGTTGTTTAATTTGGCATAACAATCCTTTACATTGTGATTACCTGAACACCTGATACATCTGTCAAGTTCCTCCAATCTTTCAACCTTATCATTCCATGAATTGTATGCAGTGCAATTCTTAGAAAAATGAGTACCCTTGCAGAAAAGACAATCTCTCTTTTCTTTTACTGGTTTCTTATTAACTGGGCTACTCTTAGGAGGGTACTTATTCTTCTTACCTTGTGGAGAATCATTATTTCTGATTCCTGCTAATTGATATGCATCTATGCAACTCTTTTTAGGAAATGAAATTTGATTATTACCATTGGGATAATTTTTCCCTTTGTGAAACTTGACAGATACCTCGGAGTTATTATGTGTTGCATCTTTAAAATGAGTTGGTTGGCTGGTCTGCAACTGCATAATTAATTCTTGTAGACCTAGTCTTATTTCCTCCAGACCAAAATAACCCTTGTGATACTTATTCGAGAGCCATTCAAGTGTTTTACAGCTTAATTTATTCTGTACAATGGCACTCAATAACCAGTCTGATTTCTTCAGATTATATTTATTACTTAAAGTTTTGAGAGTGCTCTCCAGTTTAACTCTAAACTGTTGTAAACCTTTGTAAGTGTGATCTGGAGATTTTAAATTAACAATGATATTCACTAGATCCAACCTACTTTGTTCTATATTACCATAAGTGACCTTCAACAAGTCAACTGCTTCCTTGTAAGAGTCATCTACATTGGGAAAGGCTTGTTTGAGTATGTGAGCATCTCCTCTTACCTGTCCTTTTAGGTAAAATAATTTAGTTACACAGGCTAGGTCACTCCTGTCGTGCACAGCTGCTTTAAAATTGACCAAAATTCCTCCCAGTTTTCTCCAGAATTAAACACAGGTAAACATAATTCTGGGAGTTTTGGCAAAGACATATTATTTGTTGGAGCAGACTGATTAACTGCCTGGTTTACACATTTTAATTTATTCAAGGCCTGACTTTTACAAGAATCTTTTCCTATAATTCATAATACTGATCTACTTCAGTCTCATCTACACAGTTTACTAACAAATCTCCTTCGTATTTGTTGTAATATAATTGCATGAATCATATCTATTACCTAAAGCTTCTAAATACAATTTTAAATCATCAGTATTCACAGTTTCTTGATCCATTAATTCCAAACATTTATTATATGCCTTGGTTACATGAACTTTTCTAGCCTGTAGTGATACTTTCATTACTCTAAATTCCATATGTTTGTCTTCTATATTAATTTCCTCATTTTCAGCCGTGATGCAATGTATTAAATTCAACTTAATAACACTGATTATGTACTAAATCATGCACTTTATAAAGGTAAATAGTACAACTTACTTTTGAATAAATCCTAGTTACTTGAGCTTAGCAATTACATGTAAGAAAATTATAAAAAAAATAATGTGCATTAATACAAACCTTTATCCAGCCTTGGCTTACCAAAATTATTATACAAATTAATATAAATCCTTGCCAGAATTTGGCATAGCAAAATTAATATTATACACATTAATATAATTAGCAACACTTGGCTTATCAATTACACATACACTGATGTAAATTTTGGCCAGAATTGTCTTATCAAATTAGCATTATACAAATTAATATAAACTTAGCAAGACTTGGCTTATAAAAATTAATATTATACAATTAATATAAATCCTTGCCAGAATTTGGCAAAGCAAAATTAATATTATACACATTAATATAATCTTTAGCCACCCTTGAGCTTAGCTTATCAAAATTAATATTGTAATAATTATAATCCACTACACATTAAGTAAATTTGTGGATTTAACATCCACCTCCTTCTGTCATTTCACATATAATTATTAAGTAATTAACTAATTAATGACTTCACTAATTACCTCCGGTTCAAGAAGGACCAACAGGCAATTAAATGTGGAAAATTACATTTATCTGAATGTATCATTAAATACATAACAGTAAATGAACAAAGATTATTATTTATCAGTTAGACAAGTAGGAATTTGGGACACCTAGGTCGCAAAAAATGTCCCCCTTCGATACCTACCACTGTCATATCCACAAGTTGCTCTGGACCTATTAATTACAAATGAAAAATACATCACCAGGAATGCTGATAAATATATAAATTTGTGGACTGTATATTAAATTAATAAAGAATTATATATATACACATTTACATAACAGAAGAAGAATATCTTAATCATAACACTCACCAATTTGACTGGAGATTAATGTGTCATGTACACGATCCCCCCTTTTGCCTACATTTATGAAAAATTTACTGGCCAGAATTTAAACATAAATTAGACAGCTTATCTGAGGTTCCTGGAGTTGTCCTGTCCTGTCGCCTGATATTCAAATTATGCAGGAATGCACATCCAACAATTTCAGCTCCTATCTGAGAGGTGTCAGCCCAATTTTAACCTCTAGAGCACGAAAAATTCTTCCCATTATTAATTAACGTCTGTTACTCTCAATTCAAAACAAACAACAATCCCAAGTGTCCTGCGCAGGTGCAGGTACAGAAGATTTCCAATTTTTTGACATAAACATTATTAAATACAGTATGGCCATCTATTTACATATAACTACTGTATTTCTGGAAAATATATACAGTATTTTCCACAGAGGAAGCGCTAACCTCGCAGTTCCTGGAGGGGGGGGGGGAAAGATTGGTGGCATTCAGGTTCGATCCAATGAAAGGAAGCACAGGTCAAAATCTTTAGATCAAGAGTCCTTCACCGGTTTCATAAAACGTTACAGAGTGACCAGAGAACGAACAACTAACTATTAACAGCGACCAGGAGAGCGATGACAATAGAGGAGAGAGAACGGACGACGCCAGACCACCGCACTTCATTCACCCATCAAAATCAATTAAAATAAAACATCGGTCATTCAATGTTTCTTTTGTTTTCATCTGCCACTTCGTTGCCAGACGTATCACGAAATGTTTGTGTAATTTGCTCATCTTAAGCACTAAAACCGTAAGGGTCATGCACAACTCTGCATAGGGAAGTGCGAAAGTAGGAATGAATGAAGGTAAGAAGAACGGGTAGAGGTGCGCGAGGGTAAAGATTATTTAATGGGAAATATTCATGTTTGATCCATGCAAGGTGAGGATAATTCTAGTTCCATGATTAAATGGTCCCTCGCCATCATCAAGGCAGATTAATGCAATAAGGTAATATAATGCTTAATATATCGAGATAAAAATGGTAAAGTGGTATCTACACACTCCATGAATTTTCGAAAAATAGAAAAATTTCTCCTCGTTAAATTAAAAAAAAATCATAAGACAGCTTATTGATTTATTTTTCCAGTGTATTAGGTAAGGTTCGTCAGGAAACAGGACAAGTGTTTCCTGACGCAGGTCTTTTTCAGATGATGATCCGCCTTTGGAGCTTTTGGTCATCTGCCAAGGCCTTCCGCTGGCTTACCGGTCCACCCCTTTAAAAATTATGGTCATTTATAACCATTATTATTATGTATTTTTCTCATTTACATTCTATAGTTCTCTACAATCCCATAAAAACATATTTGATTCGAATTATTTAAAACAAAAAAAAATGATAAAATTGGAAAAAATTGCAAATTAGCATCCAGACGACCCATAATTAATGCAAAAACACTTCTTATCAGGATAGATGTACCAACATTTAGGGTTTCAAGCTGATTAGACAAAGCATTCTCAAGTTATTACATTAAAAACGGCTTCCTAGATAAAATTAACTAATTAAAATTTACACATATCCAAGTGAGTGACTAGCTGTTTTTAATAAAGCTCACCAATGATAAAAGTTTCAAGCCGATCAGAAAAGGCATTTTCCAGTAATTGATTTCTTCAAGTTTTTTTTTCTTTTTTAACTTTCAATAAAATTCAAATTTGAACTTATGGGATAACATCCTTCTAATGCAATGTATCTTCAAGGATATTTTGAAGCCAGTGGGAAGAAACATTCTTTAGTTATAGAATAGAAACTGAATGTCACAATATAGTATTCAATAAAGTGTGCAGATTGTGACTTATGACAACCAGTGACAGTGTGAGCTTCGTGTTCTGGATACCACAATAGTGGTGAAAAATTGAAGCCCGTTTAATTAGTTATTCTCCAGTTGTGGCACGGATTTCCAATGATTCCATGTTTTGTTTTTCTTTTTACTATTTTACGTTACTGACAAATTTCCCCGCACACAAACAAAATTTAATGGAAACTATCATTGGAACCCTGTATCCCCGGAGGCCACTTTCCTAGGCACCCCAATGCTCCGAACCTCGTCACCTCTGGACCTTACTATCTCCCGATCAAACCATCCATGGTCCAGTCCTCCACCTCGGGCCCCACTACCAAACCCATATCACGGTCCCCGCCTCCCCGGTGCTAGCAACTCAGGGCAAGATGGAGATAAAAGGTATAAAATACTGACACGATGGAACAAGAAACAAATGCAATCCTTCATCGACTGAATATAAATTTCAGTTATTCCACTGAAAATTTGAAAAAAAATAAAGACTGGATCGAAATATATGGAAACCTCGCAACACTCACTAGTGGAAATTTAATAATGGATATTTGAGATCGGTAATATCAGAAGGTATAACATTCAAGGTTTACAGCAATGTTGTTATCACTTCAACAAGAAAAAATGATAGGCCGAATAACTAGAAAGGGAATATTGATATATCATGTGAAGTACTGGAGAATATATTGAGAAACTTAACTGCCCGTATATAATCGGGCAAACACCTAGATTACTGGTCCTGCACACCAACATCACTATGGCAAGTGTTCTTTGCATATTGAGCAAATTACCTCCAGTAAAAACTACGAACATACTTAGAACCTACTTAATAAGTGTAAGGGAAGCAAGACTCAACATCCTCGTTTCGAATATAATTACAAACAAGCCCCTAGCAGTCATCAACAGGGAACTTTATACGTTCCCTCTTGAAAGGAACTCATCAGTTTCTTCAAATCAGTTCCTCATCAGCTGGACTGTGTGTGACTGGTACCAACTACTTGACTGAACAGTCCAGCAACCGGGAGGCCTGGTATGGGATCAGGCAGGTGAGGCTGTGACTAAACCATCTATAGACAATCTACAGGTATAGCCTATATGAAATTTCTCCTCTTCAGAGCCGCTACCTCGATCTCCTCGACTCAGGGCTCCACCATCCTAGGTCCTGCCACCCAGAGCACCATCACCCCGAGACCTGCTACCCAGAGCACCACCACCCCGAGACCTGCCTTCCAGAGCACCACCACCCCAAGACCAGCCACCCAGAGCACCACCACCCCGAGTTCAGCCACCCAGAGCACCACCGGACTCTGCCCCAGCCATTACATCTTCCACACTGTCAAACACGTACTCTGGTTAATTAAAACCAGGGAGAAGCACTTTTACACTTAGAGCATTAATTTTGTTCTACTCTTATTCATTCTCTTACCAAGTGACACCATTCTCTCATTATTACAACATTAATACCCTACAGTCATTATTATTAAAATATCCCCCTTTCCTCTATAATAATAGTGACGCCATTTTATTTTTTATTATCAGTGATACACTGGCATCTAAGTAATTAGACATACCTTCTTATTTGTTATTAATTCCCTTCCATCTATATTATCATTAAAACTTTGTCTTCATAGATAGTGACACCTTTTCAATTACAAATGACACCCATATATGTGACGAAATGCTATCAACATAAAATATATATTATGTATTTGGATTAATTTCAACGTATTTTACTAAACATAAATGAATTACTTTTAAGAAACTGGTGACTAAGTAGCTCTAATACATAAGACCAAGAATTAAAGTAGAAAGGTGAAGTAAAATCCTGAGAGAGAGAGAGAGAGAGAGAGAGAGAGAGAGAGAGAGAGAGAGAGAGAGAGAGAGAGAGAGAGAGAGAGAGAGAGAGAGAGAACGTCAAGCAACACTAAAAATATACAGAGGGAACATCAAGTAGCTTAAAAATATATTGAGTAGAAACGTCTGGTTGCACCCAGGGAAACAAAAGGTAGTAATGTAAAGTAACTCCTGCAACTGAAAAGGAACATCAAGTAACACCAAGAAAATAGAGTAAGAACGTCAACACTAAGAGTTAATGAGTGGGAAAATGAAGTAATACTAAGATTTAAAAATAAAAAGAAAGAAGCAAAAGCTGTAACGTCAGCAGAAGCATCCTTGAGGTGCATCAGCTCGCTACACCACCAGTGCTACGTGCCTCTCACACACATTACCCAAGAAACTCCCACAGCATCTCATATATGGGGAAAGAATCTCCCAGGAGCAATACTTCACGCTGATACCGACACAAATAATGCTAAAATGTAGGTCCCTCTCGCTTTGCTTGAAAAAATTTCCAAGATTGAGCATGAATAAATTTGTAGTTTTGGGTCGTGAAGGAGAGGTGATAGAAGGAAGCTTCAAGCCTTCTGTGCAAAATTTGTTTTGTAACGAAGCACATCTCATCACAAGGAAGGAGTTTTAGCCGTCAGGTGGTTCAGCTGTAGGCCAGGTGGTGAAAGTATTTGAGGTAGGATCAGAAAGTTAGTGAAAGGAGACTCTCAGTCCATGAAGATATATATATATATATATATATATATATATATATATATATATATATATATATATATATATATGTGTGTGTGTGTGTGTATATATATATAGAATTCACTGAATAAGCGGAATATTCACAAACACTATTCTCAGGTCGAAGGAGACTCGAACCTACGAACCTTGGGACAAGGTACGCAGTGCTCTAACCACCATACCACACTGTACCAATACCTTGGCGCCCAGCCAACGCTAGACGTTTTGGTCCAAGGCAGCCAGCATTCAGGCAGGTGGTGTTAGCTATTTCATCTCATTCTCTGCATGCATCGACCGACGAGAGATTTTTACAATGTTTAGAATTCGCAGAACAGGCGAAATATTCACAAACACTAATCTTAGGTTGATGGAGATTCAAACTTACGAACCTTGGGACAAGGTACGCAGTGCTCTAACCACCGTACCGCACTAGCGCCCAGCCAACGCTAGACGTTTTGGCCCAAGGCACTATTGCTAAGGTTGTGCACAATAGACTCCAGTATATAGCTATCGAGTTTGTACAACCCATAACTTGAATTATATAAGGCATTCCTATGATGTTTTAAGATGAAGGATTCAATTAAGTTTCTTTCCGAGATGGAACTGTTGGGTGCAATGATCTTGGCAGCAGCCCATGCAGGTGGGTGATTGCAAGAATTGATATGGTTGAAGATGGCATTCGACTCTTGGTCTGTCCTCATTGAATACTGATGCTGGGCTAATCTTTTTTCCAGAGGTTTACCAGTTTGTGCAGTATAAGAGATAGGGCAGTGTGCATGGGACCTTGTAAACATGACCAACCCTTTTAATTGGCGTGTTCTTAATCAACATCTGTTCAGTCCCATTTATTTTTTTGAAGGCAATGTTCATACTGAACTTTCTTAGTGCTTCAAGCAGGCTGACCAAATTCCCATTGTAGGGCAAAACCAGTACATTTTTCATTGCAGGCATTTCTTTAGGTTCAGTCCTGTAGAAAGTCGCCCTACCTGACAATAGGGCCTTCTCAACAAAATCCTTTGGATATCAGTTTTGAGGCTATGTGAGATATTCATTTCATCTTCTAAATAATCTGAGCTGCAAATACATAAGGCTCAATGGTACTAGACCATTGAGTCTAGGTAGGACCTCATCTTTAGCTCTAGAATTTTTTGCATTCTCGTACATCGTTAGGAGCTATGCAATGTTACAAGACAGCAACATATATGAGGGGAAATTCTCTGAGGCAAATCGAAGATATTAGTGGTAACCCATGTCAGAGAGTGAGAGCTACAACCAACCCAATCTCCTACCCCACGTCCCCTCACTCTCTTACGGGGTTAGGGGAGGTAAGTACCTTTGAGGGTAGACTATGATAGACTGTTCCCCGCGTTTCGCGTTTTCAGAGATTGCGTTCCACCTAAGCCCTAAGGTAGTGCCGTATATAGGAATTCCATAGTATTAGTAAGTCTGCTTAGGCCCTGCATACGAGTACAGTTACACAAGTTCATGTGACTACAACTTACATAGTATCGTATATGTGAGTTTCCTAGGATAGCCTAGTGAAGTCAGGATGAGTGACTCATCACCTCTAGGGCCCTAGTGTTATGACACAGTGCAACTGCCATGAAGGAGGAAAGGTAAATATGTTGGTAGTAATAATGTACACAGTGCCCAGAGTATATACATTCCCCAGAGAGAAATTAGGTCTAATAATAACAATCCCAAATGGGTTAACAGGAGGCTAAAGCATCTATTAGGGGAGAAAAGGGGAATTTATAGGCGCATCAGAAGAGGAGAGGTTAACCTTACTGACCAATATGTTCAGTTTAAAAGAGAAGTAAAAAAGGCGATTAGAAAGGCTAAACGTGACTATGAAATTAGAGTTGCTAATGAATCAAAGACTAATCCAAAGGGGTTCTTTCAAGTGTATAGGACGAAGGTGAAGGAAAAAGTAGGACCTCTGAAATCTGGGAATGGACAGCTGACGGATAATGAACTGGAAATGTGTTCCTTATTTAATGACTATTTTTTGTCAGTTTTTACACAGGAAGATGTAAATGAGATTCCAGTAATTAACAATTATTTAGTTCCTGATGAATTTAAGTTAACTAATATTACTGTCACGAGGGACATGGTTATTAAACAGATAGACAAACTGAAACAAAATAAGTCCCCGGGACCCGATGAGTTGTTTTCAAGGGTACTTAAGGAATGCAAGATGGAGCTTAGTCAGCCACTAACGAGTGTATTCAATGCGTCCATCCTTACCAGTGTTGTGCCAGAGTTGTGGAAGATGGCTAATGTGGTTCCTATATTCAAATCAGGGGATAAGTCCACTCCTTCAAATTACCGTCCAATAAGCCTGACATCTATAGTGGGCAAGTTATTAGAATCAATTATAGCTGACATTATCAGAAGTCACCTTGAAGAGCATAACTTGATAAATGAATCTCAGCATGGATTCACGAGAGGTCGTTCCTGCCTGACAAACTTACTGACGTTCTTCAATAGAACATTTGAGGCAGTTGACAGTGATAAGGAATATGATATTGTTTATTTGGATTTTAGTAAAGCCTTCGACAGAGTACCTCACAAGAGACTCTTAAGAAAAGTGGCAGCTCATGGTGTAGGAGGTAAAGTTCTAGCATGGATTGAGGCATGGCTTACCAATAGAAAGCAGAGAGTTAACATTAATGGAGTGAAATCTGAATGGGGATTAGTCACTAGTGGCGTTCCACAAGGATCAGTTTTAGGCCCTCTCCTGTTCATAATTTACATTAATGACCTTGATGAGGGGATTACTAGTGACATGAGTAAGTTTGCTGATGATACAAAGATAGGCCGTATTATTCACTCTGAGGAGGATATCAATGAACTCCATGACGATTTGAACAAATTAATGTCTTGGTCTGAAAAATGGCAGATGAAGTTTAATGTGGATAAGTGTAAGGTACTTGCCCTTGGTAATGAAAATAACCCTCGAAGCTATAATCTAGGTGAAGTAGAGCTTGGTCATACAGAATGTGAAAAAGACTTGGGAGTCATGGTAAGCAGAAATCTAAAGCCAAGACAGCAGTGCCTTAGTGTGCGCAACAAGGCGAACAGATTACTTGGATTTATCTCAAGAAGCATAAGTAACAGAAGTCCAAAAGTTATTTTACAGCTCTATACATCACTAGTGAGGCCTCATTTAGATTATGCTGCTCAGTTTTGGTCCCCTTACTACAGGATGGACATAGACTCATTAGAGAACATACAGAGAAGAATGACTAAAATGATTTACTGTGTAAGGAACCTCCCGTATGAAGATAGACTTAAAGCCTTAAACCTCCACTCTCTGGAGAGGCATAGAATGAGGGGAGATATCATTGAAGTGTATAAGTGGATGACGGGCATAAACAAGGGAGAGGGGGTGGGTTTGATTGGTGTCATGGGGTACGGGAGTTATTTCTTTGGTAGCTTTAGGTAGATGTCGTTTTGATAAGGACCTGCCTCGTATGGGCCAGTAGGCCTTCTGCAGTGTTCCTACATTCTTATGTTCTTATGTTCACACGGCGAGGGCCTGGGTTCGATTCCCAGCCAGGGTAGAAACATTGGACGTGTTTCTTTCCACCTGTTGTCTATGTTCCCCATCAGTAAAATGGGTACCTGGGTGTTAGTCGACTGGTGTGGGTCGCATCCTGGGACACTTACCTAATTTGCCCGAAATGCGGAGCATAACAAGGGAGTTTCTATACAGTAGTATGTCATTGTTGTCAGCTAGGACTGTATACCTTGTACATGTACTTGTAGTAAATAAAGATATTATTATTATTATTATTATTATTATTATTATTATTATTATTCATCTACAGATCTGTTTGTGACTTGATTAAGCCCACTGCGTGGGCGAAACGTTGCCATTAAAGGATCACATATTGCTTAAGTGCTTATATTTCCAGTTACATAAGGTCTTGTAGCATGGATCACTGTTTTGAGAGACTTTGTTCTATTATAAAGTAGCAGCTGTGTAAATCGTGAACGAGGAACAATGAAAGTGGTTTATTTTAGATACCCATGAGTGGAAGTTTTCAGTGCAACTGTTTCATAGAAAACAAAAATTTGAGGATAAACTGCATCACAAAACAGTGAAAACGCACGCACAAAACATTGCAGGAAACTAGGGAAACAGTTTTCGGATTGGTTTAGAAAGACACGTAAGCAAACACTATAACATATTTATTAGAAAACGTTTCGGTCCTGGGACCTTGATCAAGGTCCCAGGACCGAAACGTTTTCTAATAAATATGTTGTAGTGTTTGCCTACGTGTCTTTCTAAACCAACTTGTCGGTATTTATTACCAAGTTTTATACCAGTTTTCGGATTATTAATTCCCTGAGAGTTAAAAGCAAAAGAAAAGGGATTGTAGCCTATTTCCAGGACAATAAACTTTACTGAATCATAGTGTGTAACTGTTATGAAGGAAGTCAGTTAATCGAACTTCATTCCCAAAGAAAGAAGAACCAGGGAAGACTTGATGGCGACATACAAAGCATTCAAAGGATGGAGCAAAATGGATAGTAAGGGCTGTTTGAAATTCTTGTTAAGATCAAAAGAGATGCCACCAGGCATTAGGAAACGACCCTCGACGAATTAGACGGTTTTATCAAGTCAGATAGATCGTAACCTGTTACATAAACAAAATTCTTATTTCACTGTCGACTTTACTAGTTATTCATTACTGTACATAACTTTACTGGTCAAGAGTAAAATTTTCCATGCAGTTAACTTTTATTTATTAAAATACTTTTCATATAACTGAACATATACAAGTGTATTTTTCTTCTCATAAAATATATTTATGTACACAAGACCAAGATATATAATATTAGCAGGTGAGCTGCAACTGCAGTTGCTCTTCTTACTGTCTATTGTGGATAATATTGTTCGCGTATGAGTTTTTCCAAGCAGCAATTTCCTCCTTTAGAGCTGGTAGACGACTGTAGGAGCTGTGATCCAGAGGAGCTCGTGTGAAGGGGTCGGTGGGAGATACGAGAAGCAGAGAGATCAGCGTCGACTCATCTACAATCATTTTGGACGAATGCAGCAATACTGGCGCCTCCATCACCTTCTGCGTCACGCTGTCAATGAACATCTCCGGGTATTCGTGATTCGAATCCTCACACTGTTTGGGGAAATATTGGAAAGAGCATCCAGATTCTACTGCCTGTTGGTTGAGGGAAGCCAGAGCCTGAGCATGGTCATCTTGTAGAGCTCTAGAAATAGAGGTGAATTGATCCTGACTTAATAGTATCCGGAAAACATTATCTAAATTTGAGACAAGCCGTAAAAAACTGTTGGCACCTTCCTTCTGTAACGTGTTCCTTATACTCACTAATGACGATGTTATAGAGACCAGAGCACCTGCAGCTGTCTCAGTCAGGCCTCGACATGTGTAAGCAGCATTAGAAGGAGGTGTTGCCAACAGAAGTTTAAACATAGTAAACATCTGATTATATACAAGTTCAGTTTCGAAAACATCCATTAAACCTCTTCTGCACATTTTTTCTGTCGCTTTCATCTTTTCGACAAACAACGTAAGGAGGTGGTTAAAGAAGATTACTTCTGGTCCAACCATTAAATTTCGCATCTGGTACACGGCGACTGTAACTACAGAATCTAGATGATTATATTTATAAAGACTGTAAAGCATCTTGATGAGGGGATAAAATAGGCTCATCTGTGAGTTATTGGAGATCAGATGTTTCACTTCCATGTATTTGCAGGTGTGCACTAAACCCTCTGCTGCTAATTTGCCGGCGGCTGTATCCTCTAAATACGTGTGTGGCCACATGTTAATGAAGCGAAGCATTTGCAGACGTAGATGTATGTTGACACATAAAGTGGAATCTGTGTACAAACGCAGTATCCAGGGCTTCAGTATACTGGACCTTTGAAAAGTTAATTCAAAGTCTGCACGCCAATATGTCGCAAGATCAACCAGGCTCCAGAGGATGTTTTCCCAGTCATCCGTCATCGTGAATGGTTTTGCTCCTATACACGAGGCCAGAGTAAGGACGTAAAAGTTTCCAAGACGAATCTTCTTCAAGGCTAATTTTTCGGGGTCATCACAAGTATTTTCGATCAGTTTCACTTCTTCCTTAATCGATTCCAAAAGTCGAGAAGCAGAAATTCTTGAAGGGTCTACTTTTGAAACGTCCGTGAGGAATTGATGGAACCAGGCCATGTCATCAAACTGGCCTTCATCTGGACTCAGTGTGAATTCCATTGTTATGTGGTAATATTTCCCTCAGGTCAGAGACTATGAAATCAAGATAATCACACGTTCAGTCAATGAAAGTGACTAATATGGCAACGTCTTTGTCTCTATTTATGTTCCTTGGCAGCAGGTGAGTGTGACCTGAATTCGGTGAAGTGGATAACTACACAAGCTTCAGCATCTCAGATCCGGAAATATAAACACATATGCAGTACAATGTGATCCTTTATTGACAATGTTTCACCCACACAGTGGGCTTTTTCAAGTCACAAACATGTAAAGTAAAAGGACACAAGTACAACTAATGTGACATTTTATTGTGGCAACGTTTCGCTCTCCAGGAGCTTTATCAAGCCATTACAAACAATACATGGACACAGAACGATAACTTGAACAACGCCTGTATACAACACCGAAATTCTACCAATCATGAAATTCCGAGACGCCCAATTAGTGATTAAAGAAACTAATTTCCGCAGACGCAAGTGCCTCGAATCAGCACTGATCGCTGTTTCGAATACAATTAAACAAAACAACGGCAGCTTCACCATCTCTGAAGTCTTAGCAAGAATCCTCCTGAAAACAGTAAACCCTGCCATCACATAGTCTCTCATGTTATACTACACAAATCACATTACAGAGAGTGAACACTGAAACAGGCTGCCTCTTTCCAGTCTATATTTGTCCAACCTATTTTATGTTACCCAAGTAATAGCTTTTATATCCTTTTACTCGTGTACGAATTAATTGCTCTACCATATTGTATTACTACTACTACTTTTGTCACTACTACTACTTCTACCACTAGTGAACATGTGATGAATGGTTTGAAAAACCGACAAGTTGAAGATTGAGACACTTATGCAGCATATGGGAATCTTTATTCAGGAAACGTTTCGCCACACAGTGGCTTCATCAGTCCAATACAAAGAGGAAGGCGTAAGGAGAGGAGGAGTATGAGGTAATCAGTCCCTCAACCTTGAGTCGATGTGTTCAGTCCATCAATCTTGAGTAGAATACGGCAGATGAGCGGAGAAGCAGCTTATGGGGGAGATATCATTGAAGTGTATAAGTGGATGACGGGCATAAACAAGGGAGACATTGGAAATAAATGGTATAAAATACCGACACAATGGAAATTTAAACACAAATGCAGTATAATGTGATCCTTTATTGACTACGTTTCGCCCACACAGTGGGCTTTTTCAAGTCACAAACAGAACTGACTGTGACTTGAAAAAGCCCACTGTGTGGGCGAAACGTAGTCAATAAAGGATCACATTATACTGCATTTGTTAGGTAAGACACATATGCAACAGTTAGGTATCTTTATTGTGAAACGTTTCGCCTACACAGTAGGCTTCTTCAGTCAAGTACTGTATTCGACTGAAGAAGCCTACTGTGTAGGCGAAACGTTTCGGAATAAAGTTGTCTAACTGTTGCATATGTGTCTTACCTAACAACCTGTCGGTATTGTATACCATTTTGATGTTCATCTTGTCAGACACTGCAACACGTGGCATCTTGGTACAGAAAACACCTTGGACAAGCTTTTCAAGTGAGAAGGGTTGGATCTGAGAGGGACATGACCTCTCAGATGCCTCTCACTACTACTACTACCACTACCCTGCACCTCTCCTTCCGACAGTATTTAAGTCTCCGCACTGTCGCTTGATCTTCAGATAGTTCCTGACTATGGAACTGAACTTCTCCAGGCCGAGGGACTGACAACCTCAAATTCTACGACTTTAAGGGTGATGGACTGATTACATCGTCTTCACATCTCTACTGTTCCTGCCTACTTTCTGTATTCGACTGAAGAAGCCTACTGTGTAGGCGAAACGTTTCGGAATAAAGTTGTCTAACTGTTGCATATGTGTCTTACCTAACAACCTGTCGGTATTGTATACCATTTTGATGTTCATCTTGTCAGACACTGCAACACGTGGCATCTTGGTACAGAAAACACCTTGGACAAGCTTTTCAAGTGAGAAGGGTTGGATCTGAGAGGGACATGACCTCTCAGTTGCCTCTCACTACTACTACTACCACTACCCTGCACCTCTCCTTCCGACAGTATTTAAGTCTCCGCACTGTCGCTTGATCTTCAGATAGTTCCTGACTATGGAACTGAACTTCTCCAGGCCGAGGGACTGACAACCTCAAATTCTACGACTTTAAGGGTGATGGACTGATTACATCCTCTTCACATCTCTACTGTTCCTGCCTACTTTCTGTATTCGACTGAAGAAGCCTACTGTGTAGGCGAAACGTTTCGGAATAAAGTTGTCTAACTGTTGCATATGTGTCTTACCTAACAACCTGTCGGTATTGTATACCATTTTGATGTTCATCTTGTCAGACACTGCAACACGTGGCATCTTGGTACAGAAAACACCTTGGACAAGCTTTTCAAGTGAGAAGGGTTGGATCTGAGAGGGACATGACCTCTCAGTTGCCTCTCACTACTACTACTACCACTACCCTGCACCTCTCCTTCCGACAGTATTTAAGTCTCCGCACTGTCGCTTGATCTTCAGATAGTTCCTGACTATGGAACTGAACTTCTCCAGGCCGAGGGACTGACAACCTCAAATTCTACGACTTTAAGGGTGATGGACTGATTACATCGTCTTCACATCTCTACTGTTCCTGCCTACTTTCTGTATTCGACTGAAGAAGCCTACTGTGTAGGCGAAACGTTTCGGAATAAAGTTGTCTAACTGTTGCATATGTGTCTTACCTAACAAGTACAGGAAAGGTTGATAGAAGCAGAAGATACTTGAAGACGATGTAATCAGTCCATCACCCTTAAAGTTTTGAGGTGGTCAGTCCCTCAGTCTGGAGAAGAGCATTGTTTCGCCTACTGTGTAGGCGAAACGTTTCACAATAAAGATACCTAACTGTTGCATATGTGTCTTACCTAACAACCTGTCGGTATTTTATACCATTTTAATGTTCAATACTGCATTTGTGTTTATATTTCCAAGGGAGACATTAATAAAGTACTGAGGGTGTCGAACCAGGATAAATTTAGATTTAGAAAGGACATAGGTAAGTACTGGTTTTCTAACAGAGTTGTAGATGCGTGGAACAGTCTTCCCAGTGGGGTGATAGAGGCTAGGACCTTGGGTAGCTTTAAGAAGAGACTGGACAATTATATGAGTGGGAGGGGCTGGGTTTGATTGGTGTCATGGGGTACGGGAGTTATTTCTTGAGTAGCTTTAGGTAGATGTCGTTTTGATAAGGACCTGCCTCGTATGGGCCAGTAGGCCTTCTGCAGTGTTCCTAAGAACATAAGAACATAAGAAAGGAGGAACACTGCAGCAGGCCTGTTGGCCCATACTAGGCAGGTCCTTTACAATTCATCCCACTAACAAACATTTGACCAACCCAATTTTCAATGCTACCCAAGAAATAAGCTCTGATGTGCAAGTCCCACTCAAATCAAATACTCATGTATTTATCCAACCTAAATTTGAAACTACCCAAAGTCCTAGCCTCAATAACCCAACTAGGTAGTCTGTTCCACTCATCTACTACCCTATTTCCAAACCAATAATTTCCTATGTCCTTTCTAAATCTAAACTTATCTAATTTAAATCC
>NW_027200264.1:0-22540 GCF_038502225.1 Cherax quadricarinatus | reverse complement strand
ACACACACACACACACAGGACCTAGTAGCGATCAGTGAAGAGGCGGGGCTAGGAGCTATGACTCGACCCCTGCTATCACAACTAGGTGAGTACACACACACACACACACACACACACACACACACAGGACCTAGTAGCGATCAGTGAAGAGGCGGGGCTAGGAGCTATGACTCGACCCCTGCTATCACAACTAGGTGAGTACACACACACACATACACAGGACCTAGTGGCGATCAGTGAAGAGGCGGGGCCAGGAGCTATAACTCGACCCCTGCTATCACAACTAGGTGAGTACACACACACACACACACACAGGACCTAGTAGCGATCAGTGAAGAGGCGGGGCCAGGAGCTATGACTCGACCCCTGCTATCACAACTAGGTGAGTACACACACACACACACACAGGACCTAGTAGCGATCAGTGAAGAGGCGGGGCTAGGAGCTATGACTCGACCCCTGCTATCACAACTAGGTGAGTACACACACACACACACAGGACCTAGTAGCGATCAGTGAAGAGGCGGGGCTAGGAGCTATGACTCGACCCCTGCTATCACAACTAGGTGAGTACACACACACACACACACACAGGACCTAGTAGCGATCAGTGAAGAGGCGGGGCTAGGAGCTATGACTCGACCCCTGCTATCACAACTAGGTGAGTACACACACACACACACACAATACCTAGTAGCGATCAGTGACGAGGCCGGGCTAGGAGCTATGACTCGACCCCTGCTATCACAACTAGGTGAGTACACACACTCACACACACAGGACCTAGTAGCGATCAGTGAAGAGGCGGGGCTATGAGCTATGACTCGACCCCTGCTATCAGTGAGTAGAGCGATCAGTGAAGAGGCGGGGCTAGGAGCTATGACTCGACCCCTGCTATCACAACTAGGTGAGTACACACACACACACACACACGTGGGGCTAGGAGCTATGACTCGACCACTGCTATCACAACTAGGTGAGTACACACACACACACACACACAGACCTAGTAGCGATCAGTGAAGAGGCGGGGCTAGGAGCTATGACTCGACCCCTGCTATCAGAACTAGGTGAGTACACACCCACACATACACAGGACCTAGTAGCGATCAGTGAAGAGGCGGGGCCAGGAGCTATAACTCGACCCCTGCTATCACAACTAGGTGAGTACACACACACACACACACAGGACCTAGTAGCGATCAGTGAAGAGGCGGGGCTAGGAGCTATGACTCGACCCCTGCTATCACAACTAGGTGAGTACACACACACACACACACACAGGACCTAGTAGCGATCAGTGAAGAGGCGGGGCTAGGAGCTATGACTCGACCCCTGCTATCACAACTAGGTGAGTACACACACACACACACACACACACACACAGGACCTAGTAGCGATCAGTGAAGAGGCGGGGCTAGGAGCTATGACTCGACCCCTGCTATCACAACTAGGTGAGTACACACACACACACACACACAGGACCTAGTAGCGATCAGTGAAGAGGCGGGGCTAGGAGCTATGACTCGACCCCTGCTATCACAACTAGGTGAGTACACACACACACACAATGGACCTAGTAGCGATCAGTGAAGAGGCGGGGCTAGGAGCTATGACTCGACCCCTGCTATCACAACTAGGTGAGTACACACACACACACACACAGGACCTAGTAGCGATCAGTGAAGAGGCGGGGCTAGGAGCTATGACTCGACCCCTGCTATCACAACTAGGTGAGTACACACACACACACACACAGGACCCAGTAGCGATCAGTGAAGAGGCGGGGCTAGGAGCTATGACTCGACCCCTGCTATCACAACTAGGTGAGTACACAGACACACACACAATACCTAGTAGCGATCAGTGAAGAGGCGGGGCTAGGAGCTATGACTCGACCCCTGCTATCACAACTAGGTGAGTACACACACACACACACACACACACACACGTGGGGCTAGGAGCTATGACTCGACCCCTGCTATCACAACTAGGTGAGTACACACACACACACACACACACACACACACGTGGGGCTAGGAGCTATGACTCGACCCCTGCTATCACAATACCTAGTAGCGATCAGTGAAGAGGCAGGGCTAGGAGCTATGACTCGACCCCTGCTATCACAACTAGGTGAGTACACACACACACACACACAGGACCTAGTAGCGATCAGTGAAGAGGCGGGGCTAGGAGCTATGACTCGACCCCTGCTATCACAACTAGGTGAGTACACACACACACACACACACAGTAGCGATCAGGACCTAGTAGCGATCAGTGAAGAGGCGGGGCTAGGAGCTATGACTCGACCCCTGCTATCACAACTAGGTGAGTACACACACACACACACACAGGACCTAGTAGCGATCAGTGAAGAGGCGGGGCTAGGAGCTATGACTCGACCCCTGCTATCACAACTAGGTGAGTACACACACACACACACACAGGACCTAGTAGCGATCAGTGAAGAGGCGGGGCTAGGAGCTATGACTCGACCCCTGCTATCACAACTAGGTGAGTACACACACACACACACACACACACACGTGGGGCTAGGAGCTATGACTCGACCCCTGCTATCACAACTAGGTGAGTACACACACACACACACACAGGACCTAGTAGCGATCAGTGAAGAGGCGGGGCTAGGAGCTATGACTCGACCCCTGCTATCACAACTAGGTGAGTACACACACACACACACACACAGGACCTAGTAGCGATCAGTGAAGAGGCGGGGCTAGGAGCTATGACTCGACCCCTGCTATCACAACTAGGTGAGTACACACACACACACACACAGGACCTAGTAGCGATCAGTGAAGAGGCGGGGCTAGGAGCTATGACTCGACCCCTGCTATCACAACTAGGTGAGTACACACACACACACACACACAGGACCTAGTAGCGATCAGTGAAGAGGCGGGGCTAGGAGCTATGACTCGACCCCTGCTATCACAACTAGGTGAGTACACACACACACACACACACACAGTGAAGAGGCGGGGCTAGGACCTAGTAGCGATCAGTGAAGAGGCGGGGCTAGGAGCTATGACTCGACCCCTGCTATCACAACTAGGTGAGTACACACACACACACACACACAGGACCTAGTAGCGATCAGTGAAGAGGCGGGGCTAGGAGCTATGACTCGACCCCTGCTATCACAACTAGGTGAGTACACACACACACACACACAGGACCTAGTAGCGATCAGTGAAGAGGCGGGGCTAGGAGCTATGACTCGACCCCTGCTATCACAACTAGGTGAGTACACACACACACACAGGACCTAGTAGCGATCAGTGAAGAGGCGGGGCTAGGAGCTATGACTCGACCCCTGCTATCACAACTAGGTGAGTACACACACACACACACACACACACACAGAACCTAGTAGCGATCAGTGAAGAGGCGGGGCTAGGAGCTATGACTCGACCCCTGCTATCACAACTAGGTGAGTACACACACACACACACACACACAGGACCTAGTAGCGATCAGTGAAGAGGCGGGGCTAGGAGCTATGACTCGACCCCTGCTATCACAACTAGGTGAGTACACACACACACACACAGAGGACACATCAGTGAAGAGGCGGGGCTAGGACCTAGTAGCGATCAGTGAAGAGGCGGGGCTAGGAGCTATGACTCGACCCCTGCTATCACAACTAGGTGAGTACACACACACACACAGGACCTAGTAGCGATCAGTGAAGAGGCGGGGCTAGGAGCTATGACTCGACCCCTGCTATCACAACTAGGTGAGTACACACACACACACACAGGACCTAGTAGCGATCAGTGAAGAGGCGGGGCTAGGAGCTATGACTCGACCCCTGCTATCACAACTAGGTGAGTACACACACACACACACACACACACACACACAGGACCTAGTAGCGATCAGTGAAGAGGCGGGGCTAGGAGCTATGACTCGACCCCTGCTATCACAACTAGGTGAGTACACACACACACACACACACAGGACCTAGTAGCGATCAGTGAAGAGGCGGGGCTAGGAGCTATGACTCGACCCCTGCTATCACAACTAGGTGAGTACACACACACACACACAAAGGACCTAGTAGCGATCAGTGAAGAGGCGGGGCTAGGAGCTATGACTCGACCCCTGCTATCACAACTAGGTGAGTACACACACACACACACACAGGACCTAGTAGCGATCAGTGAAGAGGCGGGGCTAGGAGCTATGACTCGACCCCTGCTATCACAACTAGGTGAGTACACACACACACACACACACAGGACCTAGTAGCGATCAGTGAAGAGGCGGGGCTAGGAGCTATGACTCGACCCCTGCTATCACAACTAGGTGAGTACACACACACACACACACACACACAGGACCTAGTAGCGATCAGTGAAGAGGCGGGGCTAGGAGCTATGACTCGACCCCTGCAATCACAACTAGGTGAGTACACACACACACACACACGCTGGGCTAGGAGCTATGAATCGACCCCTGTTATCACAACTAGTAGTACTCAACCCCTGATCAGTGAAGAGGCGAGGAGCTATGACTCGACCCCTCATCACAACTAGTGAAGAGGCTGGGCTAGGAGCTATGACTCGACCCCTGCTATCACAACTAGGTGAGTACACACACACACACACACAGGACCTAGTAGCGATCAGTGAAGAGGCGGGGCTAGGAGCTATGACTCGACCCCTGCTATCACAACTAGGTGAGTACACACACACACACACACACAGGACCTAGTAGCGATCAGTGAAGAGGCGGGGCTAGGAGCTATGACTCGACCCCTGCTATCACAACTAGGTGAGTACACACACACACACACAGGACCTAGTAGCGATCAGTGAAGAGGCGGGGCTAGTAGACTCGATGCAGTGAAGAGGCGGGGCTAGGAGCTATGACTCGACCCCTGCTATCACAACTAGGTGAGTACACACACACACACACACACAGGACCTAGTAGCGATCAGTGAAGAGGCGGGGCTAGGAGCTATGACTCGACCCCTGCTATCACAACTAGGTGAGTACACACACACACACACACACAGGACCTAGTAGCGATCAGTGAAGAGGCGGGGCTAGGAGCTATGACTCGACCCCTGCTATCACAACTAGGTGAGTACACACACACACACACACAGGACCTAGTAGCGATCAGTGAAGAGGCGGGGCTAGGAGCTATGACTCGACCCCTGCTATCACAACTAGGAGCTATGACTCGACCCCTGCTATCACAACTAGGTGAGTACACACACACACAGGACCTAGTAGCGATCAGTGAAGAGGCGGGGCTAGGAGCTATGACTCGACCCCTGCTATCACAACTAGGTGAGTACACACACACACACACACACACAGCAACTATTAGCGATCAGTGAAGAGGCGGGGCTAGGAGCTATGACTCGACCCCTGCTATCACAACTAGGTGAGTACACACACACACACACATACACAGGACCTAGTAGAGATCAGTGAAGAGGCGGGGCTAGGAGCTATGAATCGACCCCTGCTATCACAACTAGGTGAGTACACACACACACACACACAGGACCTAGTAGCGATCAGTGAAGAGGCGGGGCTAGGAGCTATGACTCGACCCCTGCTATCACAACTAGGTGAGTACACACACACACACACACACACACACACAGGACCTAGTAGCGATCAGTGAAGAGGCGGGGCTAGGAGCTATGACTCGACCCCTGCTATCACAACTAGGTGAGTACACACACACACACACACACAGGACCTAGTAGCGATCAGTGAAGAGGCGGGGCTAGGAGCTATGACTCGACCCCTGCTATCACAACTAGGTGAGTACACACACACACACACACACATGACTCGACCCCTGGACCTAGTAGCGATCAGTGAAGAGGCGGGGCTAGGAGCTATGACTCGACCCCTGCTATCACAACTAGGTGAGTACACACACACACACACACACAGGACAGTGAAGAGGCTAGGGCTAGGAGCTATGACTCGACCCCTGCTATCACAACTAGGTGAGGACCTAGTAGCGATCAGTGAAGAGGCGGGGCCAGGAGCTATGACTCGACCCCTGCTATCACAACTAGGTGAGTACACACACACACACACAGAGCCTAGTAGCGATCAGTGAAGAGGCGGGGCTAGGAGCTATGACTCGACCCCTGCTATCACAACTAGGTGAGTACACACACACACACACACACACACACAGGACCTAGTAGCGATCAGTGAAGAGGCGGGGCTAGGAGCTATGACCCGACCCCTGCTATCACAACTAGGAGAGTACACACACACACAATACCTAGTAGCGATCAGTGAAGAGGCGGGGCTAGGAGCTATGACTCGACCCCTGCTATCACAACTAGGTGAGTACACACACACACACACACAGGACCTAGTAGCGATCAGTGAAGAGGCGGGGCTAGGAGCTATGACTCGACCCCTGCTATCACAACTAGGTGAGTACACACACACACACACACACACACAGGACCTAGTAGCTATCAGTGAAGAGGCGGGGCTAGGAGCTATGACTCGAAACCTGCTATCACAACGAGGTGAGAACACACACACACACACACAGGACCTAGTAGCGATCAGTGAAGAGGCGGGGCTAGGAGCTATGACTCGACCCCTGCTATCACAACTAGGTGAGTACACACACACACACACACACAGGACCTAGTAGCGATCAGTGAAGAGGCGGGGCTAGGAGCTATGACTCGACCCCTGCTATCACAACTAGGTGAGTACACACACACACACACAGGACCTAGTAGCGATCAGTGAAGAGGCGGGGCTAGGAGCTATGACTCGACCCCTGCTATCACAACTAGGTGAGTACACACACACACACACACAGGACCTAGTAGCGATCAGTGAAGAGGCGGGGCTAGGAGCTATGACTCGACCCCTGCTATCACAACTAGGTGAGTACACACACACACACACACACAGGACCTAGTAGCGATCAGTGAAGAGGCGGGGCTAGGAGCTATGACTCGACCCCTGCTATCACAACTAGGTGAGTACACACACACACACACACACACAGGACCTAGTAGCGATCAGTGAAGAGGCGGGGCTAGGAGCTATGACTCGACCCCTGCTATCACAACTAGGTGAGTACACACACACACACACACAGCGATCAGTGAAGAGGCTAGGAGCTATGACTCGATGCTATCACAACTAGGTGAGTGAAGAGTAGCAGTGGAGGCTAGGAGCTATGACTCGACCCCTGCTATCACAACTAGGTGAGTACACACACACACACACACACACACACACACAGGACCTAGTAGCGATCAGTGAAGAGGCGGGGCTAGGAGCTATGACTCGACCCCTGCTATCACAACTAGGTGAGTACACACACACACACACACACACACCTAGTAGCGATCAGTGACGAGGCCGGGCTAGGAGCTATGACTCGACCCCTGCTATCACAACTAGGTGAGTACACACACACACACATCAGTGAAGAGGCGGGGCTAGGAGCTACACTCAGGACCTAGTAGCGATCAGTGAAGAGGCGGGAAGAGGCTAGGAGCTATGACTCGACCCCTGCTATCAGAACTAGGTGAGTACACACACACACTCACACACACACGCGGGCCTAGTAGCGATCAGTGAAGAGGCGGGGTTTTGAGCTATGACTCGACCCCTGCTATCACAACTAGGTGAGTACACACACACACACACACACACAGACACAGGACCTAGTAGCGATCAGTGAAGAGGCGGGGCTAGGAGCTATGACTCGACCCCTGCTATCACAACTAGGTGAGTACACACACACACACACACAGGACCTAGTAGCGATCAGTGAAGAGGCGGGGCTAGGAGCTATGACTCGACCCCTGCTATCACAACTAGGTGAGTACACACACACACACACACACACACACACACACAGGACCTAGTAGCGATCAGTGAAGAGGCGGGGCTAGGAGCTATGACTCGACCCCTGCTATCACAACTAGGTGAGTACACACACACACACACACAGGACCTAGTAGCGATCAGTGAAGAGGCGGGGCTAGGAGCTATGACTCGACCCCTGCTATCACAACTAGGTGAGTACACACACACACACACACACAGGACCTAGTAGCGATCAGTGAAGAGGCGGGGCTAGGAGCTATGACTCGACCCCTGCTATCACAACTAGGTGAGTACACACACACACACCTAGTAGCACAGTGAAGAGGCGGGGCTAGGAGCTATGACTCGACCCCTGCTATCACAACTAGGTGAGTACACACACACACACACACACACGTGGGGCTAGGAGCTATGACTCGACCCCTGCTATCACAACTAGGTGAGTACACACACTCACACACACAGGACCTAGTAGCGATCAGTGAAGAGGCGGGGCTAGGAGCTATGACTCGACCCCTGCTATCACAACTAGGTGAGTACACACACACACACACACACAGGACCTAGTAGCGATCAGTGAAGAGGCGGGGCTAGGAGCTATGACTCGACCCCTGCTATCACAACTAGGTGAGTACACACACACACACACACACAATACCTAGTAGCGATCAGTGAAGAGGTGGGGCTAGGAGCTATGACTCGACCCCTGCTATCACAACTAGGTGAGTACACACACACACACACAGGACCTAGTAGCGATCAGTGAAGAGGCGGGGCTAGGAGCTATGACTCGACCCCTGCTATCACAACTAGGTGAGTACACACACACACACACACACACAGACCTAGTAGCGATCAGTGAAGAGGCGGGGCTAGGAGCTATGACTCGACCCCTGCTATCACAACTAGGAGAGTACAATCACAACTAGGTGAGTACACACACACACACACACAGGACCTAGTAGCGATCAGTGAAGAGGCGGGGCTAGGAGCTATGACTCGACCCCTGCTATCACAACTAGGTGAGTACACACACACACACACACACAGGACCTAGTAGCGATCAGTGAAGAGGCGGGGCTATGAGCTATGACTCGACCCCTGCTATCACAACTAGGTGAGTACATACACACACACACACACACACACATGCGGGGCTAGGAGCTATGACTCGACCTCTGCTATCACAACTAGGTGAGTACACACACACACACACACATGACTCGACCCCTGCTATCACAACTAGGTGAGTACACACACACACACACAATACCTAGTAGCGATCAGTGAAGAGGCGGGGCTAGGAGCTATGACTCGACCCCTGCTATCACAACTAGGTGAGTACACACACACACACACACACAGGACCTAGTAGCGATCAGTGAAGAGGCGGGGCTAGGAGCTATGACTCGACCCCTGCTATCACAACTAGGTGAGTACACACACACACACACACAGGACCTAGTAGCGATCAGTGAAGAGGCGGGGCTAGGAGCTATGACTCGACCCCTGCTATCACAACTAGGTGAGTACACACACACACACACACAGGACCTAGTAGCGATCAGTGAAGAGGCGGGGCTAGGAGCTATGACTCGACCCCTGCTATCACAACTAGGTGAGTACACACACACACACACACAGGACCTAGTAGCGATCAGTGAAGAGGCGGGGCTAGGAGCTATGACTCGACCCCTGCTATCACAACTAGGTGAGTACACACACACACACACACACACACATCTAGTAGCGATCAGTGAAGAGGCGGGGCTAGGAGCTATGACTCGACCCCTGCTACACAACTAGGTGAGTACACACACACACACAGCGATCAGTGAAGAGGCGGGGCTAGGAGCTATGACTCGACCCCTGCTATCACAACTAGGTGAGTACACACACACACACACAGTACACACACACACACACACCTAGTAGCAATCAGTGAAGAGGCGGGGCCAGGAGGTATGAGGACCTAGTAGCGATCAGTGAAGAGGCGGGGCTAGGAGCTATGACTCGACCCCTGCTATCACAACTAGGTGAGTACACACACACACACACACACAGGACCTAGTAGCGATCAGTGAAGAGGCGGGGCTAGGAGCTATGACTCGACCCCTGCTATCACAACTAGGTGAGTACACACACACACACACACACACACAGGACCTAGTAGCGATCAGTGAAGAGGCGGGGCTAGGAGCTATGACTCGACCCCTGCTATCACAACTAGGTGAGTACACACACACACACACACACAGGAGCTATGACCTAGTAGCGATCAGTGAAGAGGCGGGGCTAGGAGCTATGACTCGACCCCTGCTATCACAACTAGGTGAGTACACACACACACACACACACACAGGACCTAGTAGCTATCAGTGAAGAGGCGGGGCTAGGAGCTATGACTCGACCCCTGCTATCACAACTAGGTGAGTACACACACACACACACACACACGACCTAGTAGCAATCAGTGAAGAGGCGGGGCTAGGAGCTATGACTCGACCCCTGCTATCACAACTAGGTGAGTACACACACACACACACACACACACACACACACACACACACACACACACACACAGCGATCCATACCCACAGCTTCCACCCAACATCGAGCTATAGAATTCCACAGTATGCCACCAGGTCTCCCACCCTCACAGGCCCCCCAAACCACAGTCTTGGAAAGGAAACTGAAGGTATGGTACACAAACGCTGATGGAATAACAAATAAGTGGGAGGAGTGGCATGAAAGAGTCAAAGAAGCATCACCGGACATCATAGCTCTCACAGAAACCAAGCTTACAGGTATGATAACAGATGCCATCTTTCCAACGGGATACCAAATCCTGAGGAAAGACAGAAAGAACAGGGGGGTGGAGGAGTGGCGTTGCTGATCAAAAATCGCTGGAATTTTGATGAGCGGAGAGAGGAGACAGCGGAGAAGAAAGTGGTTACATAGCGGGAACACTTCACTCTGGAGGTCCCAAGGTGGTAATAGCAGTGATGTATAACCCACCACAGAACAGCAGGAGGCCAAGGCAAGAGTACGACGAGAGCAATAGAGCGATGGTTGATACACTGGCTAGAGTGGCCAGAAGAGCTCATGCATGCAGGGCAAAGCTCCTGATCATGGGTGACTTTAACCACAAGGAGATCGGTTGGGAGAACTTGGACCCACATGGGGGCCAAGATACATGGAGGGCTAAGATGATGGAGGTGGTACTGGAAAACTTCATGTGCCAACACGTAAGGGACACTACAAGAGAGAGAGGAGAGGAAGAACCAGCAAGGTTGGACTTAGTATTCACCTTGAGTAGTGCAGATATCGAGGACATCACATATGAAAGACCCCTTGGGGCCAGTGACCATGTGGTTTTAAGCTTCGAATACACAGTAGAGCTACAAGTGGAGGGAGAAGCAGGAAGGCCAGGACGAATGAAGCCAAACTACAAGAAAGGGGACTACACAGGAATGAGGAACTACCTGAACGGGGTTCAGTGGGACAGAGAACTGGCAGGGAAGCCACTTAATGAGATGATGGAATATGTAGCAACAAAATGCAAGGAGGCAGAGGAGAGGTTTGTACCCAAGGGTAACAGGAATAATGAAAAAGCCAGGATGAGCCCATGGTTTACCCAAAGGTGCAGGGAGGCAAAAACCAAGTGTGCTAGGGAATGGAAGAAATATAGAAGGCAAAGGACCCAGGAGAGTAAGGAGAACAGTCGTAAAGCCAGAAACGAATATGCACAGATAAGAAGGGAGGCCCAAAGACAATATGAAAATGACATAGCAGCAAAAGCCAAATCTGACCCGAAACTGTTTTACAGCCACATCAGGAGGAAAACAACAGTCAAGGACCAGGTAATCTGGCTAAGGAAGGAAGGAGGAGAGACAACAAGAAATGACCGTGAAGTATGTGAAGAACTCAACAAGAGATTCAAAGAAGTGTTCACAGAGGAGACAGAAGGGACTCCAGAAAGACGGAGAGGTGGGGCACACCACCAAGTGCTGGACACAGTGCACACAACCGAGGAAGAAGTGAAGAGGCTTCTGAGTGAGCTAGATACCTCAAAGGCAATTGGGCCAGATAACATCTCCCCATGGGTATTGAGAGAGGGAGCAGAGGCGCTATGTGTACCCCTAACAACAATATTCAATACATCTATCGAAACAGGGAGATTGCCTGAGGCATGGAAGACAGCAAATGTAGTCCCAATCTTTAAAAAAGGAGACAGACATGAAGCATTAAACTACAGACCAGTGTCACTGACATGTATAGTATGCAAAATCATGGAGAAGATTATCAGGAGAAGAGTGGTGGAACACCTAGAAAGGAACGATCTCATCAACAACAGCCAACATGGTTTCAGGGATGGGAAATCCTGTGTCACAAACCTACTGGAGTTCTATGACATGGTGACAGCAGTAAGACAAGAGAGAGAGGGGTGGGTGGATTGCATTTTCTTGAACTGCAAGAAGGCGTTTGACACAGTTCCACACAAGAGATTGGTGCAAAAACTGGAGGACCAAGCAGGGATAGCAGGGAAGGCACTACAATGGATCAGGGAATACTTGTCAGGAAGACAGCAGCGAGTCATGGTACGTGGCGAGGTGTCAGAGTGGGCACCTGTGACCAGCGGGGTCCCGCAGGGGTCAGTCCTAGGACCAGTGCTGTTTCTGGTATTTGTGTGCGACATGATGGAAGGAATAGACTCTGAGGTGTCCCTGTTTGCAGATGACGTGAAGTTGATGAGAAGAATTCACTCGATCGAAGACCAGGCAGAACTACAAAGGGATCTGGACAGGCTGCAGACCTGGTCCAGCAATTGGCTCCTGGAGTTCAATCCCACCAAGTGCAAAGTCATGAAGATTGGGGAAGGGCAAAGAAGGCCGCAGACAGAGTACAGTCTAGGGGGTCAGAGACTACAAACCTCACTCAAGGAAAAAGATCTTGGGGTGAGTATAACACCAGGCACATCTCCTGAAGCGCACATCAACCAAATAACTGCTGCAGCACATGGGCGCCTAGCAAACCTCAGAACAGCATTCCGACATCTTAATAACGAATCATTCAGGACCCTGTACACTGTGTACGTTAGGCCCATATTGGAGTATGTGGCACAAGTTTGGAACCCACACCTAGCCAAGCACGTGAAGAAACTAGAGAAAGTGCAAAGGTTTGCAACAAGACTAGTCCCAGAGCTAAGAGGTATGTCCTACGAGGAGAGGTTAAGGGAAATCAACCTGACGACACTGGAGGACAGGAGAGATAGGGGGACATGATAACGACATACAAAATACTGAGAGGAATTGACAAGGTGGACAAAAACAGGATGTTCCACAGATTGGACACAGTAACAAGGGGACACAGTTGGAAGCTGAAGACACAGATGAATCACAGGGATGTTAGGAAGTATTTCTTCAGCCACAGAGTAGTCAGTAAGTGGAATAGTTTGGGAAGCGATGTAGTGGAGGCAAGATCCATACATAGCTTTAAGCAGAGGTATGATAAAGCTCACGGCTCAGGGAGAGTGACCTAGTAGCGATCAGTGAAGAGGCGGGGCCAGGAGCTCGGACTCGACCCCCGCAACCTCAACTAGGTGAGTACAACTAGGTGAGTACAGGACCTAGTAGCTATCCGTGAAGAGGCGGGGCCAGGAGCTATGACTCGACCCCTGCTATCACAACTAGGTGAGTACACACACACACACACAGGACCTAGTAGCGATCAGTGAAGAGGTGGGGCTAGGAGCTATGACTCGACCCCTGCTATCACAACTAGGTGAGTACACACACACACACAGGACCTACTAGCGATCAGTGAAGAGGCGGGGCTAGGAGCTATGAATCGACCCCTGCCATCAAACTAGGTGAGTACACACACACACACAGGACCTACTAGCGATCAGTGAAGAGGCGGGGCCAGGAACTATGACTCGACCCCTGCTATCACAACTAGGTGAGTACACACACATACACACACACATGACCTAGTAGCGATCAGTGAAGAGGCTGGGATATTAGCTATGACCCGACCCCTGCTATCACAACTAGGTGAGTACACACACACACACACACAGGACCTAGTAGCGATCAGTGAAGAGGCGGGGCTAGGAGCTATGAATCGACCCCTGCTATCACAACTAGGTGAGTACACACACACACACACACACAGGACCTAGTAGCGATCAGTGAAGAGGCGGGGCTAGGAGCTATGACTCGACCCCTGCTATCACAACTAGGTGAGTACACACACTCACACACACAGGACCTAGTAGAGATCAGTGAAGAGGCGGGGTTTTGAGCTATGACTCGACCCCTGCTATCACAACTAGGTGAGAACACACACACACACACGCGGGCCTAGGAGCTATGACTCGACCCCTGCTATCACAACTAGGTGAGTACACACACACACACACAGGACCTAGTAGCGATCAGTGAAGAGGCGGGGCTAGGAGCTATGACTCGACCCCTGCTATCACAACTAGGTGAGTACACACACACACACACACAGAACCTAGTAGCGATCAGTGAAGAGGCGGGGCTAGGAGCTATGACTCGACCCCTGCTATCACATCTAGGTGAGTGCACACACACACTCACACACAGGACCTAGTAGCGATCAGTGAAGAGGCTGGGCTAGGAGCTATGACTCGACCCCTGCTATCACAACAAGGTGAGTACACACACACACACACTACCTAGTAGCGATCAGTGAAGAGGCTGGGCTAGGAGCTATGACTCGACCCCTGCTATCACAACAAGGTGAGTACACACACACACACACTACCTAGTAGCGATCAGTGAAGAGGCTGGGCTAGGAGCCATGACTCGACCCCTGCTATCACAACTAGGTCAGTACACACACACACACTCACAGGACCTAGTAGCTATCAGTGAAGAGGCGGGGCTAGGAGCTATGACTCGACCCCTGCTATCACAACTAGGTGAGTACACACACACAGGACCTAGTAGCGATCAGTGAAGAGGCGGGGCAAGGAGCTATGACTCGACCCCTCCTATCACTACTTGCTGAGTACACACACACACACAGGATCTAGTAGTGATCAGTGAAGAGGCGGGGCTAGGAGCTATGACTCAATCCCTGCTATCACAACTAGGTGAGTACACACTCACACACAGGACCTAGTAGCTATCAGTGAAGAGGTGGGGCTAGGAGCTATGACTCGACCCCTGCTATCACAACTAGGTGAGTACACACACACACACACACACACACACACAGGACCTAGTAGCGATCAGTGAAGAGGCGGGTCTAGGAGCTATGACTCGACCCCTGCTATCACAACTAGGTGAGTACACATACACACACACACAGGACCTAGTAGCGATCAGTGAAGAGGCAGGGCTAGGAGCTATGACTCGACCCCTGCTATCACAACTAGGTGAGTACACACACACATACACACAGGACCTAGTAGCGATCAGTGAAGAGGCGGGGCTAGGAGCTATGCCTCGACCCCTGCTATCACAACTAGGTGAGTACACACACACAGGACCTAGTAGCGATCAGTGAAGAGGCGGGGCTAGGAGCTATGACTCGACCCCTGCTATCACATCTGGGTGAGTACAAACACACACACACAAAGGGCCTAGTAGCGATCAGTGAAGAGGCTGGGCTAGGAGCTATGACTCGACCCCTGCTATCACAACTAGGTGAGTACACACACACACACACTACCTAGTAGCGATCAGTGAAGAGGCGGGGCTAGGAGCTATGACTCGACCCCTGCTATCACAACTAGGTGAGTACACACACACACACACAATACCTAGTAGCGATCAGTGAAGAGGCTGGGCTAGGAGCCATGACTCGACCCCTGCTATCACAACTAGGTCAGTACACACACACACACACTCACAGGACCTATTAGCTATCAGTGAAGAGGCGGGGCTAGGAGCTATGACTCGACCCCTGCTATCACAACTAGGTGAGTACACACATACACACAGGACCTAGTAGCAATCAGTGAAGAGGCGGGGCTAGGAGCTATGACTTGACCCCTCTTATCACTACTAGGTGAGTACACACACACACACAGTATCTAGTAGTGATCAGTGAAGAGGCGGGGCTAGGAGCAATGACTCAATCCCTGCTATCACAACTAGGTGAGTACACACACACACACAGGACCTAGTAGCTATCAGTGAAGAGGCGGGGCTAGGAGCTATGACTCGACCCCTGCTCGCACAACTAGGTGAGTACACAGACACACACACACACACACACACAGGACCTAGTAGCGATCAGTGAAGAGGCAGGTCTAGGAGCTATGACTCGACCCCTGCTATCACAACTAGGTGAGTACACATACACACACACACAGGACCTAGTAGCGATCAGCGAAGAGGCAGGGCTAGGAGCTATGACTCGACCCCTGCTATCACAAGTAGGTGAGTACACACACACACACACACACACAGGACCTAGTAGCAATCAGTGAAGAGGCGGGGCTAGTAGCTATGACTCGACCCCTGCTATCATAACTAGGTGAGTACACACACTCACACACACAGGACCTAGTCGTGATGAGTGAAGAGGCGGGGCTTTGAGCTATGACTCGACCCCTGCTATCACAACTAGGTGAGTACACACACACACACACACACACACACACACACGTGGCTAGGCGCTATGACTCGAACCCTGCTATGACAACTAGGTGAGTACACACACACACACACACACAGGACTTAGTAGCTATCAGTGAAGAGGTGGGGCTAGGAGCTATGACTCGACCCCTGCTATCACAACTAGGTGAGTACACACACACACACACACACACACACACACACACACACACACACACACACACACACCAAGGAGTGAGGTGAAGAAGCTGCTATGCGAACTTGACACCTCAAAGGCGGTGGGACCAGACAACATCTCTCCATGGGTCCTTAAAGAGGGAGCAGAGATATTGTTTGAGCCATTAACAAAGATTTTCAACACTTCATTTGAAACTGGGCAACTCCCTGAGGTATGGAAAATGGCAAATGTAGTCCCAATTTTTAAAAAGGGAGACAGACATGAGGCACTAAACTACAGACCTGTATCTCTAACGTGTATAGTATGCAAGGTCATGGAGAAGATCATCAGGAGGAGAGTGGTGGGGCACCTGGAAAGAAACAAGTGTATAATTGACAACCAGCACGGTTTCAGGGAAGGAAAATCCTGTGTCACAAACCTACTAGAGTTTTATGACAAGGTGACAGAGGTAAGACAAGAGAGAGAGGGGTGGATCGACTGCGTATTTTTGGACTGCAAGAAGGCTTTCGACACAGTTCCTCACAAGAGGTTACTGCAAAAGGTAGAGGACCAGGCACACATAACAGGAAAGGCACTGCAATGGATCAGAGAATATCTGACAGGGAGGAAACAACGAGTCATGGTACGCGACGAGGTGTCAGAGTGGGCGCCTGTGACAAGCGGGGTTCCACAGGGGTCAGTCCTAGGACCTGTGCTGTTCTTGGTATACGTGAACGACATAACGGAAGGGATAGACTCAGAAGTGTCCTTGTTTGCAGACGATGTGAAGTTAATGAGAAGAATCGAATCGGACGAGGATCAGGCAGGACTACAAAGAGATCTGGACAGGCTACAAGCCTGGTCCAGCAACTGGCTCCTTGAATTTAACCCTGCCAAATGCAAAGTCATGAAGATTGGGGAAGGGCAAAGAAGACCGCAGACACAATATAGTTTAGATGGCCAAAGACTGCAAACCTCACTAAAGGAAAAAGATCTGGGGGTGAGTATAACACCGAGCATATCTCCTGAGGCGCACATCAATCAGATAACTGCTGCAGCATACGGGCGCCTGGCAAACCTACGGATAGCGTTCCGATACCTCAGTAAGGATTCGTTTAAGACTCTGTACACCATCTACGTCAGGCCCATACTGGAGTATGCAGCACCAGTTTGGAATCCACACCTAGTCAAGCACGTCAAGAAATTAGAGAAAGTGCAAAGGTTTGCAACAAGACTAGTCCCAGAGCTACGGGGATTGTCCTATGAAGAAAGGTTGAGGGAAATCGGCCTGACGACACTGGAGGCCAGGAGGGTCAGGGGAGACATGATAACGACATATAAAATACTGCACGGAATAGACGAGGTGGACAAAGACGGGATGTTCCAGAGATGAGACACAGACACAAGAGGTCACAATTGGAAGTTGAAGACTCAGATGAATCAAAGGGATGTTAGGAAGTATTTCTTCAGTCATAGAGTAGTCAGGCCATGGAATAGCCTAGAAAGTGATGTGGTGGAGGCAGGAACCATACATAGTTTTAAGGCGAGGTATGATAGAGCTCATGGGGCAGGGAGAGAGAGGACCTAGTAGCAATCAGCGAAGAGGCGGGGCCAGGAGCTGTGACTCGACCCCTGCAACCACAAATAGGTGAGTACAAATAGGTGAGTACACACACACACACACACAGGATCTAGTAACGATCAGTGAAGAGGCGGGGCTAGGAGCTATGACTCGACCCCTGCTATCACAACTAGGTGAGTACACACACACACACACACACACAGGACTTAGTAGCGATCAGTGAAGAGGCGGGGCTAGGAGCTATGACTCGACCCCTTCTATCACAACTAGGTGAGTACACACACACACACACACACACACACAGGACCTAGTAGCGATCAGTGCAGAGGCAGGGCTAGGAGCTATGACTCGACCCCTGCTATCACAACTAGGTGAGTACACACACACACACTGTAGGATGTCACGTGCTGAGTTATGTAGGATGTCACACGCTGAGATGTGTAGGATGTCACGTGCTGAGTTATTTAGGATGTCACGTGCTGAGTTATGTAGGATGTCATGTGCTGAGCTATGTAGGATGTCACGTGCTGAGCTATGTAGGATGTCACGTGCTGAGTTATGTAGGATGTCACGTGTTGAGTTATGTAGGATGTCACGTGCTGAGGTACGTAGGATGTCACACGCTGAGTTATGTAGGATGTCACGTGCTGAGTTATATAGGATGTCACGTGCTGAGTTATGTAGGATGTCACGTGCTGAGTTATGTAGGATGTCACGTGCAGAAATTGGGAGTACCGAAACGTTTTTTTTAGCTGAGAGAGAGAGAGAGAGGGAGAGAGAGAGAGAGAGAGAGAGAGAGAGAGAGAGAGAGAGAGAGAGAGAGAGAGAGAGAGGGAGGGGTGGATGTATAAAGAGGGAGGGAGGAAGCAAGGGTGACACTGTCATATATCAAGGATACCATATCATCACTCCCTTCCCCGCTCCCTGAACTTGACTGCCACCCATGTCAGTGCCAGGCAGCGGGTAGTGGGAGCCAGCCTGTCTTCCTTGGTGGCATCTGAAAGTCATTAAGAAGCCAGACGCAACATACCTAGCCACCTCACACTCGACTTAGCTGACACACCACAACAGCTGATGCAGGATCAGCTGACGCAGGATCAGCTGACGCAGGATCAGCTGACGCACCAACAGCTGATGCATTCATGGACACTGTGGTTGCAGCAATATAAGCATTGTTATTATTATTATTATTATTATTATTATTATTATTATTATTATTATTATTATTATTATTATTATTTTATTATTATTATTATTATTTGTGTGGGGATTTTGCAGTTTTTTATTTAATTTACATGTAGAAGGCTGTGCCTACTAGAAGAGCCTTCAAGAGTGGGAGACGTCAGTTGTTTAAAGCATTTTATTAAAGTATGTAGTAATAGCTGCAATTAGATAATGATAATCTATGAAGGTTGCAGTGTATTTCTGAAACATTACAGAAAGAATCTGACATCGCAAGTGCCATCAAAGATATTTGATCTATAGTGTATTGATTTTATTCTGGCTCTGTGAACACCTGAAACACTTGGGAATAATTATGTCAGCTGACCTTTCGTTCGAAGAACATAGTAAGAGCGAGGTCACGACAGCCAGGAGGATCACCGGGTGGATAATAAAACCTTTAAAAAAGGAAAATAATGCCAATGGTGACACTTTTCAAATTGCTTGTCCTCTGATGTCAGAAACACTGTTGGGACACGAGGAAACTGGACAAGTATCGTCAGCAGGTGCCAGATCAACCAGGCTATGATGGGTATGTGTATCAGCGGGCCACCAGCAGCAACAGCCTTGTTGAGCACTAGATGACCCTGGCCCAAGACGAGTGGCATTAAATCAATAACAACACTGCCACTAGCCGAGGATTCGAACCCATTTTGTTTTGACCTGCCTCATGGTGAGCGAAAATCACATGACGCTCTAACAATGTAATCCTACAAAGTTGCATTCAAAAATCTTGACACAGTTAAAAAACTTTTAATAAAGAATTGCCCCCCTCAAAATGCTGACGGATGTGTCTTTAAGACTCCTTTTAAAATATGCGATAAAGTTTATTACGGTCAAACTGGTAAAAGTCTGGAACTAAAATCAAAACAACATAAATATAACATTAGAACTAAACAAGATTCTAATGCTCGATTTATTCATGTGAGAGAAAGTTGTATCAAGCAAGTCAATATTCGACAGGAATATAATAGAATCATGTTTCATAAAAAGAAGTTTTGAAAATAATGTGAATATTTCTTTTGGTTTATATAAATTGGACTCATTTATAATTAACATAATTTAGGAAGAATTTAATGATACATTAGACAGGAAAAAAATCTTTATGCTTGGGCAGAGTATCACTTGTATTTCACAGATTCGGGTGTTGTCACGCGACTGTTAGGTGTAGTCTCGTTGTTGTGACCTGATTGTGAGGTGTAACTTGCCCCTTTATATGCCTTCCTGTTGATGTTTTGTATTTATAATTCCTTGATAATGTGAGAAGCCACGAAAGAGCTTGGAATTTCACTATTTTTCCACAGTGGCTTTTTACACACCCACACGCGCACACGCGCACACACACACACACACACACACACACACACACACACACACACACACACACATACATACACACATACACACACACACACACACACATACACACACACACACACACACACACACACACACACACACACACACACACACATACACACACACACACACACACACACACACACACACACACACGTACATACAACAGGCCTAGTGTATAATCGACATGTGCCTAGGACAAAATGGTAACTAAAACGTAAATACAACAGGCCTAGTGTTTAATCGACATGTGCCTAGGACAAAATGGTAACTAACAGGACCTACTAGCGATCAGTGAAGAGGCGGGGCTAGGAGCTATGAATCGACCCCTGCTATCACAACTAGGTGAGTACACACACACACACACAGGACCTAGTAGCGATCAGTGAAGAGGCGGGGCTAGGAGCTATGACTCGACCCCTGCTATCACAACTAGGTGAGTACACACACACACACAAAGGACCTAGTAGCGATCAGTGAAGAGGCGGGGCTATGAGCTATGACTCGACCCCTGCTATCACAACTAGGTGAGTACACACACACACACACACTCACGCGGGGCTAGGAGCTATGACTCGACCCCTGCTATCACAACTAGGTGAGTACACACACACACACACACACAGGACCTAGTAGCAATCAGTGAACAGGAGGGGCTAGCAGCTATGAATCGACCCCTGCTATCACAACTAGGTGAGTACACACACATACACACAGGACCTAGTAGCGATCAGTGAAGAGGCGGGGCTAGGAGCTATGCCTCGACCCCTGCTATCACAACTAGGTGAGTACACACACACACACACAAAGGACCTAGTAGCGATCAGTGAAGAGGCGGGGCAAGGAGCTATGACTCGACCCCTGCTATCACAACTAGGTGAGTACACACACACACACACACAGGACCTAGTAGCGATCAGTGAAGAGGCTCAGCTAGGAGCTATGACTCGACCCCTGCTATCACAACTAGGTGAGTACACACACACACACACAAAGGACCTAGTAGCGATCAGTGAAGAGGTGGGGCAAGGAGCTATAACTCGACCCCTGCTATCACAACTAGGTGAGTACACACACACACACACAATACATAGTAGCGATCAGTGAAGAGGCGCGGCAAGGAGCTATGACTCGACCCCTGCTATCACAACTAGGTCAGTACACACACACACACACACACACACACAGGACCTAGTAGCGATCAGTGAAGAGGCGGGGCTAGGAGCTATGACTCGACCCCTGCTATCACAACTAGGTGAGTACACACACACACACACACACACACACACACACACACAGGACCTAGTAGCGATCAGTGAAGAGGCGGGGCTAGGAGCTATGACTCGACCCCTGCTATCACAACTAGGTGAGTACACACACACACACACACACAGGACCTAGTAGCGATCAGTGAAGAGGCGGGGCTAGGAGCTATGACTCGACCCCTGCTATCACAACTAGGTGAGTACACACACACAGGACCTAGTAGCGATCAGTGAAGAGGCGGGGCAAGGAGCTATGACTCGACCCCTGCTATCACAACTTGGTGAGTACACATACACACGCACACAGGACCTAGTAGCGATCAGTGAAGAGGCGGGGCTAGGAGCTATGATTCGACCCCTCCTATCACTACTTGCTGAGTACACACACACACACAGGATCTAGTAGTGATCAGTGAAGAGGCGGGGCTAGGAGCTATGACTCAATCCCTGCTAT
>NW_027200263.1:0-22543 GCF_038502225.1 Cherax quadricarinatus | reverse complement strand
ATGAAGACAAGAGATCTAATTATATCATACATAATGGACACGAACAATATATTTGACAATAAAATACAATATCCAATGGAACCTCCTCGTATGTGCCTACAAAGGTCGCTCTCCACCACTCATACTAAGGTGGCGTGTTCCCCTCACTCTCATACAATGATCGTCCTCTCACTCTCATACAATGATCGTCCTCTCACTCTCACACAATGATCGTCCTCTCACTCTCATACAATGATCGTCCTCTCACTCTCACACAATGATCGTCCTCTCACTCTCATACAATGATCGTCCTCTCACTCTCATACAATGATCGTCCCCTCACTCTCATACAATGATCGTCCCCTCACTCTCATACAATGATCGTCCCCTCACTCTCATACAATGATCGTCCCCTCACTCTCATACAATGATCGTCCCCTCACTCTCATACAATGATCGTCCCCTCACTCTCATACAATGATCGTCCTCTCACTCTCATACAATGATCGTCCCCTCACTCTCATACAATGATCGTCCCCTCACTCTCATACAATGATCGTCCCCTCACTCTCATACAATGATCGTCCCCTCACTCTCATACAATGATCGTCCCCTCACTCTCATACAATGATCGTCCTCTCACTCTCACACAATGATCGTCCTCTCACTCTCACACAATGATCGTCCTCTCACTCTCACACAATGATCGTCCTCTCACTCTCACACAATGATCGTCCTCTCACTCTCACACAATGATCGTCCTCTCACTCTCACACAATGATCGTCCTCTCACTCTCACACAATGATCGTCCCCTCAATCTCACACAATGATCGTCCTCTCACTCTCACACAATGATCGTCCTCTCACTCTCACACAATGATCGTCCTCTCACTCTCACACAATGATCGCCCTCTCATTCTCACACAATGATCGCCCTCTCACTCTCACACAATGATCGTCCTCTCACTCTCACACAATGATCGTCCTCTCACTCTCACACAATGATCGTCCTCTCACTCTCACACAATGATCGTCCTCTCACTCTCATACAATGATCGTCCTCTCACTCTCATACAATGATCGTCCCCTCACTCTCATACAATGATCGTCCCCTCACTCTCATACAATGATCGTCCCCTCACTCTCATACAATGATCGTCCCCTCACTCTCATACAATGATCGTCCTCTCACTCTCATACAATGATCGCCCTCTCACTCTCACACAATGATCCTCCCCTCACTCTCATACAATGATCGTCCTCTCACTCTCATACAATGATCGTCCTCTCACTCTCACACAATGATCGTCCTCTCACTCTCACACAATGATCGTCCTCTCACTCTCACACAATGATCGCCCTCTCACTCTCACACAATGATCGTCCTCTCACTCTCACACAATGATCGCCCTCTCACTCTCACACAATGATCGCCCTCTCACTCTCACACAATAATCGCCCCCTCACTCTCATACAATGATCGCCCCCTCACTCTCACACATTGATCGCCCTCTCACTCTCACACAATGATCGCCCTCTCACTCTCACACAGTGATCGCCCTCTCACTCTCACACAATGATCGCCCTCTCACTCTCACACAATGATCGCCCTCTCACTCTCACACAATGATCGCCCTCTCACTCTCACACAATGATCACCCTCTCACTCTCACACAATGATCGCCCTCTCACTCTCACACAATGATCACCCTCTCACTCTCACACAATGATCGTCCTCTCACTCTCACACAATGATCGCCCCCTCACTCTCACACAATGATCGCCCTCTCACTCTCACACAATGATCACCCTCTCACTCTCACACAATGATCGCCCTCTCACTCTCACACAATGATCGTCCTCTCACTCTCACACAATGATCGTCCTCTCACTCTCACACAATGATCGCCCCCTCACTCTCACACAATGATCGCCCTCTCACTCTCACACAATAATCGCCCCCTCACTCTCACACAATGATCGTCCTCTCACTCTCACACAATGATCGCCCTCTCACTCTCACACAATAATCGCCCCCTCACTCTCACACAATGATCGTCCTCTCACTCTCACACAATGATCGTCTCCTCACTCTCACACAATAATCGCCCCCTCACTCTCACACAATGATCGTCCTCTCACTCTCACACAATGATCACCCTCTCACTCTCACACAATGATCGTCCTCTCACTCTCACACAATGATCGTCCTCTCACTCTCACACAATGATCGTCCTCTCACTCTCACACAATGATCGTCCTCTCACTCTCACACAATGATCGTCCTCTCACTCTCACACAATGATCGTCCCCTCACTCTCACACAATGATCGTCCTCTCACTCTCACACAATGATCGTCCTCTCACTCTCACACGATGATCGTCCTCTCTCTCTCACACAATGATCGCCCCCTCACTCTCACACAATGATCGCCCTCCACTCTCACTCTCTCACTCTCACAATGATCGCCCCCCTCACTCTCACACAATGATCGCCCTCTCACTCTCACACAATGATCGTCCTCTCACTCTCACACAATGATCGCCCTCTCACTCTCACACAATGATCGTCCTCTCACTCTCACACAATGATCGTTCTCTCACTCTCACACAATGATCGTCCCCTCACTCTCACACAATTATCGGCCTCTCACTCTCACATAATGATCGTCCTCTCACTCTCACACAATGATCGTCCTCTCATTCTCACACAATGATCGTCCCCTTACTCTCACACAATGATCGTCCTCTCACTCTCACACAATGATCGTCCTCTCACTCTCACACAATGATCGTCCCCTCACTCTCACACAATAATCGCCCCCTCACTCTCACACAATGATCGTCCTCTCACTCTCACACAATGATCGTCCCCTCACTCTCACACAATAATCGCCCCCTCACTCTCACACAATGATCGGCCTCTCACTCTCACATAATGATCGTCCTCTCACTCTCACACAATGATCGTCCTCTCACTCTCACACAATGATCGTCCTCTCACTCTCACACAATGATCCTCCTCTCACTCTCACACAATGATCGTCCTCTCACTCACACACAATAATCGCCCCCTCACTCTCACACAATGATCGCCCTCTCACTCTCACACAATAATCGCCCCCTCACTCTCACACAATGATCGCCCTCTCACTCTCACACAATGATCGCCCTCTCACTCTCACACAATGATCGTCCTCTCACTCTCACACAATGATCGTCCTCTCACTCTCACACAATGATCGGCCTCTCACTCTCACACAATGATCGTCCTCTCACTCTCACACAATGATCGTCCTCTCACTCTCACACAATGATCGCCCTCTCACTCTCACACAATGATCGTCCTCTCACTCTCACACAATGATCGTCCTCTCACTCTCACACAATGATCGTCCTCTCACTCTCACACAATGATCGTCCTCTCACTCTCACACAGTGATCGCCCCCTCACTCTCACACAATGATCACCCTCTCACTCTCACACAATGATCGTCCTCTCATTCTCACACAATGATCGTCCTCTCACACACACACTGTGATCGCCCCCTCACTCTCACACAATGATCACCCTCTCACTCTCACACAATGTCCTCTCACTCTCACACAATGATCGTCCTCTCACTCTCACACAATGATCGATCCTCTCACTCTCACACAATGATCCTCCTCTCACTCTCACACAATGATCGTCCTCTCACTCACACACAATCATCGTCCCCTCACTCTCACACAATGATCGCCCTCTCACTCTCACACAATGATCGCCCTCTCACTCTCACACAATGATCGTCCTCTCACTCTCACACAATGATCGTCCTCTCACTCTCACACAATGATCGTCCTCTCACTCTCACACAATGATCCTCCTCTCACTCTCACACAATGATCGTCCTCTCACTCACACACAATGATCGCCCCCCTCACTCACACAATGATCGCCCTCTCACTCTCACACAATGATCGCCCTCCCACTCTCACACAATGATCGTCCCCTCACTCTCTCACAATGATCGTCCCCTCGCTCTCACACAATGATCGGCACCTCACTCCTACACAGTGATCGTCCCCTCACTCTCATACAATGATCGCCCTCTCACTCTCACACAATGATAGTCCCCTCACTCTCATACAATGATCGTCCTCTCACTCTCATACAATGATCGTCCTCTCACTCTCACACAATGATCGCCCTGTCACTCTCACACAATGATCGTCCTCTCACTCTCACACAATGATCGCCCTCTCACTCTCACACAATGATCGTCCTCTCACTCTCACACAATGATCGTCCTCTCACTCTCACACAATGATCGCCCTCTCACTCTCACACAATGATCGTCCTCTCACTCTCACACAATGATCGCCCCCTCACTCTCACACAATGATCGTCCTCTCACTCTCACACAATGATCGTCCTCTCACTCTCACACAATGATCGCCAACTCACTCTCACACAATGATCGCCCTCTCACTCTCACACAATGATCGCCCTCTCACTCTCACACAATGATCGACCTCTCACTCTCACACAATGATCGATCCCTCTCACTCACTCTCACACAATCGCCCTCTCACTCTCACACAATGATCGTCCCTCTCACTCTCACACAATGATCGCCCTCTCACTCTCACACAATGATCGTCCTCTCACTCTCACACAATGATCGTCCTCTCACTCTCACACAATGATCGTCCTCTCACTCTCACACAATGATCGCCAACTCACTCTCACACAATGATCGCCCTCTCACTCTCACACAATGATCGCCCTCTCACTCTCACACAATGATCGCCCTCTCACTCTCACACAATGATCGCCCTCTCACTCTCACACAATGATCACCCCCTCACTCTCACACAATGATCGCCCCCTCACTCTCACACAATGATCGCCCTCTCACTCTTACACAATGATCGCCCTCTCACTCTCACACAATAATCGCCACCTCACTCTCACACAGTGATCGCCCCCTCACTCTCACACAATGATCGCCCTCTCACTCTCACACAGTTATCACCCCCTCACTCTCACACAATGATCGCCCTCTCACTCTCACACAATGATCGCCCTCTCACTCTCACACAATGATCGCTCCCTCACTCTCACACAATAATCGCCCTCTCACTCTCTGTGGCATGCAAAGAGTACGTAACTTTTATTCGGTGCATGTACACACCCCCATTGAAAGGCTATCTTCCCCAACCAGCAAACCAGGTGCTAAGGGTAGATGATGGGTCCCTATCATTCAATCAGTACCCAGGTTCCAGCCAATGAGAAGATGGCTTTATGAATTGCAGAGGTGTTGTGGGTACCACACACCTGTCTGCCCTTGTCATTCCCATTCTAGAGCTGGTTGAAGCACGGTCTGCTCTCTAGTGGCTTCTATTCTGCCTTGCTTACCGTGGAGTGCACTAATACCTATTGTTGTACATAGTGTATATAGTGTACATACTTCTGTTCTTACTTGGTGAAGGATAATATAAGTCAAAAGTTTTTCTGCTGTGTTTATTTTGCTCCCTTTACACCCAGGATAACAGGCCTTTGGATTCCTGGGTTGTAATATGGGTAGCCTGTCTGGGAGCTGGAGCTGGACTTAGAGCACGGGTTGAGCCTAGGGTGACGCAGGAACATTGTGTAGCTTGCTGTCTGGCATTGCATTAGCTTTGCCAACGCTTCACAAACTTTGCGTGTCAATTGCCTTGCTATGGTCAGCCTTGCTATTGTATGATCTTTGACAGCTTGCTACTAGCTTGTTCGGTGTGATCGCTTCGCTACGGTCAGTCTTGCTGTTGTGTGAAGATTATGCAGTCAGCTTTGCTATTGTGTATCAGCCTTGTCACTGTATGTGTGTATTCTTCAGTCGTACTGTGCATAGTTAAGCATGTCTTGCAAATAACGTGTTATGTTGGGGTACGAGTATTCTACGGTCGTACTGCGCATAGCAAATGACTTATACGTTGGGGTATGCCACCTAGACCAGTTAGACGTCTGGTGTCGGCATACACGTTGGTAAACCTGCCTAAATTTTCCCTAAAGCGTTGTTGGCAAATTGCTCGTTCCATTGGTATTGATTACAAACGCACTCTCACAGCTGCGCAGCTTTGTACTCTTATAACTATCAAACTTCGGGAAGAGGAGATGGCACATCAGACTCTTCCCTCTACGGGAGCCAGGAATAAAACTCCAATGTTCTCACAGGAGGAAAATGATGCATCAACTGAGCAAAATCGTCAGTCTCGTGCAACAGGGTTGTCTGAAGGCGAATCAGCTGCATTGGCACTTGAGTTGGCGAAAATCAATCTTGAGCAGACTAGGGAACAGAGGGCATATGCCAAGGAAGAATTTGATAGAGAAAAAGAAAGAAGGCAGTTTTCTCAAGTTGTAAATGACTTTAGTTTACAGAAAGCAGTACAGCTTGTTCCCAGCTTCAATGAGGCAGAAACAGAAATTTTTTTCGAAACTTTCGAAAATCAGGCTCGAGCCTTGAGGTGGCCAGAACAGCATTGGGCGTCATTGGTTCACACAGCATTGTTTGGTAAGGCACAGGAATTTACGTTAGTGTTAAATTATAAAGTGGTGAAGATCACAGTTCTGGGAGCATATCAATGCATCCCAGCTAAGTATAGGAAGTCATTCAAGTTAGGCAGACGACAGCTTGGTCAATCCCTGGTGGATTTTGTGTTACAACTGACCAATGCTTTTACCAGCTGGTATAAAGCAAGTGTTATAGCTACCTTCGATGATCTCGTGCAGCTTGTCCTAGTCGACAACCTGCTGGAGTCTGTGGGACCAGAGGTTAGTCTTTCTGCAGGATCATGACTTAACCACTGCATTGGAGGCAGCCAGGTTGGCTGATACCTTTGAAACTAACCGCTCCTTGTCCGAGCAGTCCCATCTCTCTTTTCAACAGCCTGGCATGAGCAGAGACCGTCAACATTGGAGGATGAAGTGCCAGCCGGAGGGAGAACGTCTACGTCAGCCAACTAAGTCACCTGGTGAGCCACGCTACTCAACTTATGGTCAACCTGGTGAGCGACAAACCACTCAACATGGTGCAACTCGACAACAGTATCCAGCGTGACACTAGCCAGAGCGACATCAGTTGCAATGTCAGCAGGGAGTTAAGGTCAAGCCTGTCGTCTGCTTCCTATGCAACAAAGTAGGTCACATCCGTCCCAACTGCCCCCATAGACCCAACCGTTAGGGAAAATCTATAGTGTCTCTAGTGACATGTCCCTGAAAATAGAGAAAGGGATGGCTCCTTATTACTGTCAGTCGAATTTCCCTTCAGGAAGACTCAAAAACTGAAGTCAGAACCTTTAGAGATACTGGAGCATATTGCTCACTTATAAGAGGGAGTACTTCCCTTTCTGAACGCACTTCATTACAATCCTCTGTTTTGCTGGAAGCCTTTGGAGGAGCTATTTTTTCTGTCCCCTTGCATAGAATCTATGTACAGTGCAAATATTACACTAGATACTTGACTCTGGGTGTATCCTAGGGATTTCCTATGAAAGATGCCATGTTATTACTGGGTAATAACATTACCACTGCTAGTGTATGTCCTGAACCCATAATGATTAATTCTTCTCCGGTGTTGGCCATAACTCGGGCAACATCCCAAGGGTTGTCTGGCGAGAATGCTGACCTATCCTTGGACGACTCTGATCTCGGAATAGCCAATTTGTTTTACGAGGAAAACTGGCCAGAGCCTCGTAAATTAAGTGAACAGACCCAGATCAAGCCTTCCTATTCCAGGGTTGCAGGATTGCCAGATATCTCTGTTTCCATGCCCAAGGGACTGTCCTTCCGGGAGGAACAACGAAAGGACCCTTCTTTGAATTTCGCTTTTCAGGCAGCCATGGGTAAATCCTTTTCGGGTCATCCAGTCAAGTATAAACTTAAAAACGATTATTTGATCTGCACTGAGACTGGTAAGGATATAGAGGGCCAGCAACTGTCAGACAGGTTAGTGGTTCCAACAAAGTTTAGACCTCAAATATTGAATATAGCTCATAATACTTCATTAGGAGGTCACCTAGGAATTACTAAAACATTATATAGAATCACAAAAAGAGTTCTATTGGCCAAAATTAAGGCAGGATGTGAAGAATCATATCCGATGTTGCCGAGAATGTCAGCAAGTAGGGAAACCTGGACATTCCATTAAACCTGCACCTCTCCAGCCTATACCTGCTGATGGAGAACCTTTTGCAGAATTAATTATAGATTGTGTAGGTCCACTACCTAAGTCAAAGTCTGGAAATCAGTACTTATTTACCATTATGGATAGAGTAACTAGATACCCAGAAGCAATTCCCATGCACAGTATTAATACTAAAGCCATTCTCAAGGCTTTAACCAGATTTATTTCTTGTTTTGGCATTCCTAAATCTATTCAAAGTGATCAAGGTACTAACTTCACTGCCAAAGCATTTAGGGAAGCATTAACTAGGTTAGGGATAATCCACAACTTATCCACTGCCTATCATCCTCAGTCCCAAGGCGCCTTGGAAAGATTCCATCAGACGTTAAAAACCATGATGAGAACTTTTTGTATGCATTTTCCTACAGACTGGGATGAATCACTACCTTTGTTGCTGTTTTCAATAAGAGAAACTGTGCAGGAGTCTACCGGGTATAGTCCGTTTGAGCTGATCTTTGGGCACAATGTACGAGGTCCTCTTCGGGTGCTCAAAGAAGGATGGATGGGAGAAGACGTTAGCTCAACACTCTACAACCCGTCTTCAAGGTTGCAGGTGGCACGTCAGTTAGCCAAGGCTAACCTAAAGGCAGCTCAAAACAAGATGAAACAGAGGTATGACAGAAATGCACAATTCCGCTCCTTCCATCCAGGAGACAAGGTGTTGGTACAGGAACCTATACCTGGCCACACCTTGAAAGCTAGATTTACGGGACCTATGCAAATTGTAAGTAAATTATCTGATGTAAATTATGTGGTATCTCCCCTTGATAAGACCTCAAAAACTAAAACTTACCACATTAATCAATTAAAATCTTTTCATACACCAGATAAAGTCCCAGTAATGACTCTGTCCTCTACCTCTGAGGACGACTCTGACTCTTTGCACTCTATTTCTGAAATTAATGTCAAGCTTCCAAACTCTGTCCTCCTCAAGGACCCTAGCCCTTTAATGGTGGGGCTATCTGAAACTCAAGCAACAAGTTTAACTGCGCTTCTACAGTCATACCCTGATATTTTTTCGGATGTGCCGAAAAAATGTACGTTAGGTTATCATGACGTAGATGTGGGAAACTCTAAACCTATTAAACTCTCCCCCTACAGAGCTAATCCTGAAAAGCAGAAGCTACTTCAGCAGGAGGTAGAATTTCTGTTAGAGCATGGGTTAGTGGAGGAGTCATCTAGTCCATGGGCTTCACCGTGCATCCTTGTTAAAAAAGCTGATGGAGGTTTTCGTATGTGTACAGACTACCGTAAGGTGAATGAGGTCACAATCACAGATGCTTACCCTCTTCCTCGTCTGGATGACGTAATCGACTTTGTGGGTAAGGCTACTTTTGTGTCCAAGTTAGATCTCCTTAAAGGTTACTATCAGGTACCTTTGACGGATAAGGCGAAGGAAATCTCTGCCTTCGTAATTCCAGGAGGTCATTATCAATATACAGTTACCCCCTTCAGAATGAAAAACTCCCCCTCTTCATTCCAGAAACTTATCCATCAGGCTATTAAAGAACTTGAAGGTACGGCAGCTTACCTAGATGACATCATAGTGGTGTCTGATACTTGGGATCAACACCTATTTAGGCTTAAGGCTCTCTTTGAGACCTTTCAGAGTTCCAATTTAACTGTTAATTTATCTAAGTCTTCCTTTGGCCAGGCCACTGTTACTTTTCTGGGCCATGAAGTAGGCAATGGCAAAGTTGCTCCTAAATTTGCTAAAGTTCTTGCCATTAAAGATTACCCAATTCCCCATGATAGGAAATCTCTTCAACGTTTCCTAGGCATGAGAGCGTTTTACAGAAAATTCTGTAAAAAAAATTCAGATATTGTAGCCCCCTTTACCTCTCTTAAGAGTCACAAAGTTCCCTTTAATTGGACCCCAGAATGTCATAATGCTTTTTCTAAAGCAAAAAGACTGTGTACTGCACCCATTCTTTTGTCTCCAGACTTCTCCAAACCTTTCTCATTACAGGTTGATGGTTGCGAGTCTGGGGTTTGGGCAGTACTGTTGCAAAATGGGGACGAGGAGTTGTGGCCTGTAGCCTTCTCCTCACTAAAGTTCCAGCAGCACCAGAGGGCTTACTCTACTATCGAAAATGAAGCCCTTGAGCTGGTACTGGCTTTGGAGCACTTCGATGTTTACGTGGGCCAGACTTCGCACGTGGTCACTGTCTATAGCGACCACAACCCTTTGGTATATCTCCAAGCCATGAAGAACCACAATACAAGGCTCATGAGATGGAATCTACGACTGCAACCATATTCTCTCAGAATATTACACATTGGGTGCGGGCTACCGTCCTCCCACACTTTGAATCTACGTTAGCCCGACTCTCTGCTGTCTCGCTCTAAGTTTAGGGTTTGGCTTTTTGTCGTGAATAAAGCTGAGCTCTATCTAAGAGTTGGATGGTTGAGAGGAAAGGCGGTCCCATTATATGGTGCCATGGTGGCAAGGTAACCAATGGGAGGTGGGAGCCTAATCCTGAGCCCTCTCGGGGTAGGGGTGTGGCATGCAAAGAGTACGTAATCTTCATTCAGCGCATGTACACACCATCACTGAATGGCTGTTTCCAACAACCAGTGAACCAGGTGCTAAGGGTTGATGATGGGGCCCCATCGTTCGATCAGTACCCAGGTTCCAGCCAATGAGAAGATGGTTTTGGCAATCGCAGAGGTGTTGTGGGCACCACTCGCCTGTCTGCCCTTGTCATTTTCCATTCTAGAGCTGGCTGAAGCATGGTTTGCTCTCTAGTGGCTTCTATTTTGCCTTGCTTACTGTGGCATGCACTAATACCTATTGTTCTACATAGTGTATATAGTGTACATACTTCTGTTCTTACTTGGTGAAGGATAATAACAGGCCTAAGTCAAAAGTTTTTCTGCTGTGTTTATTTTGCTCCCTTTACACCCAGGATAACAGGCCTTTGCGCCTCCTCACTCTCACACAATGATCGCCCCCTCACTCTCACACAATAATCACTCCCTCACTTTCACACATTGATCGTCCTCTCACTCTCACACAATGATCGCCCCCTCACTCTCTCACAATGATCGCCCTCTCACTGTCACACAATGATCGCCCCCTCACTCTCTCACAATGATCGCCCTCTCACTGTCACACAATGATCGCCCCCTCACTCTCTCACAATGATCGCCCTCTCACTCTCACACAATGATCGCCCCCTCACTCTCTTACAATGATCGCCCTCTCACTGTCACACAATGATAGCCCTCTAACTCTCACACAATGATCACCCCCTCACTCTCACACAATGATCGCCCTCTAACTCTCACACAATTATCGCCCTCTAACTCTCACACAATGATCGCCCTCTCACTCTCTCACTATGATCGTCCCCTCACTCTCACACAATGATCACCCCCTCACTCTCACACAATGATCGCCCGCTCACTCTCACACATTGATTGCCCTCTCACTCTCACACATTGATCGCCCCCTCACTCTCACACAATGATCGTCCCCTCACTCTCACACAGTGATCGCCCCCTCTCTCTCACATAATGATCGCCCCCTCACTCTCACGTAATGATCGTCCCCTCACTCACACAAAGATCACCCCCACTCTCAAAGATCGCTCCCTCGCTCTCACACAATGATCCCCCTCACTCACAAAGTTCGCCTCTCACTCTCAAAAATCGCCTCTTCACTCTGAAAGAAAGATCGCCCCCTCACTCTCAAAGGTCTCCCCCTCACTCTCACTCAAAGGTCGCCCCCTTACTCTCACTCAAAGGTCTCTCCCTCACTTTCGAAGATCTCTCCTTCATTCTGAAAGAAAGATCGCCCCTTCACTCTCACTCAAAGGTCTCTCCCTCTATCGTAGGGGTTCTTAAATGGAGATATCGAGGGTTGAAGGTAGACACACTTGTTGGATGGTAACATATATTGTCAGACTGAGCTGATGAGGAATGGAGCCCGCCTTGCCGTGTTCTTGTCTGGATTGTCTGCCGCCGAGTGAGAGGGAGGCAGAGGTACGAGCCTACACATGCGCATCCCGTGACGTCACACAAAGTCACAGGCCTACAAGGGATCTCTTATCTAAAGCACATGGATGATACTAATATGCTATGCTATATAACTCAGGGATCAGCAACTATGCTGACAGCTCGGTCATGTTACGTATGTCGTCTCGACATACACTACTATCTATAGGCTGAACAGGCAGGCGGTTCTGGGCTGATTCTATACAATAACAAACTCATATATAACTTAGAACTAATGGATGGTATCATAATGGATGTTACAACATGAGTTTTACGTAATGGGTGTTAACGTAATGAGTTTTAACGTAATGCATTACAAACTATAAAAACAAATCATTATACAATATGGATGGAATTGATCGATCGATCTGTATTCAAGCACTCTACAGATTCTGAGGAAGAATAAATATATATACAAGGTGAAATTAACAGCAAAGGCATCTGGTGCACTCAGACTATTACTGTCAAATTCTCAGAATACGGAGGGAACGTGAATACAATTTTTTTTTTTTTTTTTTTTTTTGAAAAAAAAAAAAAAAACTAATCAGTTAATAACAGACAGTTGACAATTTACTTCATCTCGGACATCTAGTTATACAGACTATGTACATTTAAACCCAATTCTGTGAGGGTGAGGTTTACATATGCAGAATGGTTATCATCTCTGGGAGGATCGAATTCCTCTGCAATGGCTAACACATGCCTTGACTGAGGGAGATCTGAACAAGTATCTACAAAAGATACTTGTGGGTTTCTCATTACTTGTCGAGTACGCAAGGAGTAACGACATTCAGGTTGGTTATCTGACTGAGTATCAGAGGTAGAGGGTACAGAGTCAAGAGGATTTTCAGCATCTGTCATATTAGTCTGGGTAGCAATATCATCAACATTGCATACTAATTTCATATGATCTAAATGCGATTCTTGTGCAGAGAACAGCAGCAAGACCACAAACAATCCTCTACTCTCCACCATCAACCTCATTCTTCACCAAGTCGTTACAGCGATAATTAATATTTTTTTTTTTTCATAGAGACATTTGCGAGTGTTGAGACATTTCTTTTGTGTTTCCAGTGATTTTTTTCTTAGTGACATTCAGTGACTCTTGATCAGACTCAGTGTTTGTTTACACTTCAGAATCACCTTGTGTTCTCAGTATTCCAGTGAAGTATTTCAGTAATTTTTCACCTCATATTCTGCATCATAACTCAGTGTTGTCTGTTACAATTTTTTTTTCTTCCCAGCTTTTGTGTATTTTTGTTTTGTTCCCTGTGTGTTGAACATTCTTGTGTTCATATTCCTTCATTTAGCCAGTGTCTAATTTGTCTTATTTCCACAGACAATAGTGCCATTATTTTGTGCAAGCAAGAAATCATTTTTACAAAATTTTTCACACATTAAGTTTCATTGGAAGAAAATTCTAGTATTGTGTTTATGTTGATGTGTTGTGTTCTGCATCACTGTAAGTGTTGTGTTCTGCATCACTGTAAGTGTTGTGTTCTGCATCACTGTAAGTGTTGTGTTCTGCATCACTGTAAGTGTTGTGTTCTGCATCACTGTAAGTGTTGTGTTCTGCATCACTGTAAGTGTTGTGTTCTGCATCACTGTAAGTGTTGTGTTCTGCATCACTGTAAGTGTTGTGTTCTGCATCACTGTAAGTGTTGTGTTCTGCATCACTGTAAGTGTTGTGTTCTGCATCACTGTAAGTGTTGTGTTCTGCATCACTGTAAGTGTTGTGTTCTGCATCACTGTAAGTGTTGTGTTCTGCATCACTGTAAGTGTTGTGTTCTGCATCACTGTAAGTGTTGTGTTCTGCATCACTGTAAGTGTTGTGTTCTGCATCACTGTAAGTGTTCAATCACTTTTTGTTTTGTGTTTTAGCAGCTATTATTTTTCATGTTTCATTGAACAAATTCACTCTTGGTGCAATATTTAAGTTCTTCTTTAAGAGTAAATTGTTCTTTTGCTTGTTAAGTGTTGCTTGAGTGCAGTTAAGTGTTGCTTGAGTGCAGTTAAGTGTTGCTTGAGTGCAGTTAAGTGTTGCTTGAGTGCAGTTAAGAGTTAAAGTGTTCATTCCTTGATATATTTCTTTTCTTGTGTGTGTAATAATTTTTATTGCACATTGACTCATTTTGCAATAATTCTTGTGCAAATATTGTGTTGCCATTAAAGTTTTTCTTGCAGAGATTCTAAGCAGTTTTTTTTATTAGCAATTATTTGCAATATTGCTACAGTTTATTACAGTGCAGTTTCTTATGCTCTGTTCTGTGCATAATATTTTATTCTTTGTGTGCCATTTTATTCTGTTTTTAGTGAATTGTTTTGCTCAGTTTTTCTTAATTGTGCACAAGATTTATTGAGTCTATTTTAACATTTTTTTTTTGATTGATTCATCATTTTATTGTGTATTTTCCTGTTGCATTGAAAGTAAAGACAACTCACTGTGTCATTTATTCAATTTAAAGTAAAAGTTGAGCAAATCAGATTTGAGTAAAGTACAAGTTCTCTTGATTTTCAAAGTGTTGTTTGTTAAATTGCATATTTTTCTTGTGTAAGTTCTTTACTTACTGTGTGACCTGTCAATTTTTAATTACTTATGCAGAATAGTTAAGCATTTTTTTCCCCATTTCAGTTCACTGTGTTGTTTGTTTCACAGCTACATTTTCTTTTGTTTCTCTAAATTCTTGTTTTACATTTTGCAAATATGTCTCAAGTTTTCTCAAGCGATGCCTCAGCACATGCTGCTAGTACAACCATTAATGCGTCAGCTCAAAATTCGAGTAACTCCTTATCAAACAATAGATATACTCAGACTTCTAGCCTGCGTAATTTCAGTCGTGATCCGTATGATGTTATGCCATTGTTCAATGGTGACCCAGACAACCTTGAAGGTTGGTTTACCGCAGCTAGAGCCAGAGCTGATGCTTCAGTTGATGGTCTCCCATCTGAGAGTTGTTTGATCAGTATCGGAAAGGAGAGTCTAGCCCGTTCTCCAGCTGCCTCACATGTATTTAACTTAATTCGTATGAAGGATTTCCAAGATCTGACCAGGTGGCAAGATTATGAACAGTTAATTCGCAATTACCTTGAACCGGTGCGAGAAACCGATCCGTTCGTTGTTCTCAAAGAATTAGTTTGCACAGCTCCGAGACCAGAAGAGTCATTAGATGAGTTTGCTCTTCGTCTTAATAACCTAATGTTCTCATTCGTTAAAGCAGGTCAAAATTCCAAGTACCTTAAAGATAACGATAAACCAGCCCTTGATGGGTTTGCCAAATTAGCTGCATTTGGAGTTATTAAACAACTAATGCCACCGACATCTATGTAATGTGTACAATTCAAGTCCGCTAGACGAAATTTGTGTCCCGAGGGAACCTTCCCTTATCGTAAGTCTGTACCAAACACCTTGTACAATCCTGTACCTCCTCTAGTTTGTGCTACTACCAAAACTCCCAACCTTAATCACTCGCGTCCATCATCCAAAGCTAGTGTTAAGAGCCATCATTCCCGTAGCACCCGTAGTACGTACAGTACCCACAGTCAAAGAGTTTGCTACAATTGTGGTTACCGTGGTCATATTGCTATTAATTGTCATGACAGTCACCCTAAGAAGCGTCGTACTGATGATGAGTACCAGTCAGATCTTCCCTACTGTACTTATCATAGAATTCATGGACATGACACTTCTGAGTGCAATGCTCTCTACAACCTGCAGTACTCTAGATCTTTCCGTGGCCGTTCCAACCGCAGAGCCAGGAGAGGAAACAGACGTCGTGGTTCACAAACTAACCAGAACCAGGCTCATTCTTCCAATTCGGGGGAATCCGAGCGCCCAAGTCTACTCGTCCAGTCGTGACAGTAGTAGGTGATAACGAGTACACCATCCCAGTCCAGAATTCCTATGAAGCCTTAGCCAGCCTTGAGATTGACAGCCCTGCTGTTGATGCTGCTTCACACGTCTCTGACGTAGAGGAATTTGGGGATGAAGTAGAAAATGCCTTCTCCGATGACAACCCACCTTTCTGTTTGCATATAACTCCTAACGAAACGATTGGTCCATTAGTACAAGCTTCTGTCCATAATGCGCCCGTTCATGTGTTCATGGACTCTGGTGCGCAAGTTAATATCATTAGGTCTAGCTTGTTTAAAGAGAAGCAGTTACGACGTGTCCTCCTCGTTGAACCAACTACTGTAACCTCCCTTAGTGGAGTAGCTGGTTCTCTTCTGCGAGTCCGAGGTCAGACTTTGCTCACCTTTACTATCCAAGGAAGAGACTTTACTGCTGCTTTTCTTGTTGTCGACCAGATTACTTTCCCTGGTGACCTTCTACTGGGATTTGCTTCCATGCGAGACTTACGCATTGTGCTCGACCCGTACCGATGGCATGCCCAAATTGACGACTTGATCGTTCCATTCTGGGGTTACCAGCTTGGATCAGAAATCTGTCATACTGCTGCAGAGTATGATGTACGCATTAAGTCCTTACAAGCCAATGCATTCTCCAGTAGCGTACCCAAGCGGTCAGGCACTGGTAATTCTGTCACTCCCATCTGTGTTCCACCTACACCTTCAGATATGCAAGATAGTGTATTGCCTCAAGTGTCCGAGGACGCTCAGACTGCTTTGAGTGCTCTGCCTATCCCTGCAATGTCTGCTAGTCCAAGTAGTAGTTTCTCCAAAGGGGACGCCTTGTCGGAAAACGATTACTTGAAACTAGTAATGCCATCTCTTGTTGATGTCACATGCCGTCTGCAGAAAGACGTCTCTGTTGCGGCTAGTGCTCTCACTAGAGTGTCTGTTGTTGTTCCTAATGTTCCAGATGATGATAACGTCCTAGTTGACAGTGATTCCTGCAAGGTCAAAGGTTTATTTGTTGAACCTTCCTTACACATTGTAAGAGACAGTAAGATCCATTTACTCCTTGCTAACACTTTGGGTCACAGTGTTCGTCTCAGAGCAAATACCAACCTCGTTGACCTAGTTCACTATCCTTACCCTGTTCAAGTACAGGATGACGTGCCACCTGACCAGTGGGTCGGTGCTATTTCAACAGTGGAGACCTCATCCACTCCGCTGGATCAATCTATCCCACCGCTGCCACCATTTATCGTAGGGGTTCTTAAATGGAGATATCGAGGGTTGAAGGTAGACACACTTGTTGGATGGTAACATATATTGTCAGACTGAGTTGATGAGGAATGGAGCCCAGCCTCTGCCTGTCTTAGCCTGGATGGTCTATGCCGACTGAGAGGGAGGCAGAGGTACGAGCCTACACATGCGCATCCCGTGACGTCACACAAAGTCACAGGCCTACAAGGGATCTCCTATCTAAAGCACATGGATGATACTAATATGCTATGCTATATAACACAGGGATCAGCAACTATGCTGACAGGTCACCCCCTCACAGTCACTCAAAGATAGCTCCCTCACTCTCACTCAAAGATCGCCCCCTCGCTCTCACTCAAAGGCCGCCCCCTCACTCTCACTCAAAGGCCGCCCCCTCACTCTCACTCAAAGGCCGCCCCCTCACTCTCACTCAAAGATAGCTCCCTCACTCTCACTCAAAGGTCTCCCCCTCACTCACTCACAGGTCGCCTCCTACACTCTCACTCAAAGGTCACCCCCTCACAGTCACTCAAAGATAGCTCCCTCACTCTCACTCAAAGATCGCCCCCTCACTCTCACTCAAAGGCCGCCCCCTCACTCTCACTCAAAGGCCGCCCCCTCACTCTCACTCAAAGGCCGCCCCCACACACTCACTCCAAGGCCGCCCCCTCACTCTCACTCAAAGATAGCTCCCTCACTCTCACTCAAAGGCCGCCCCCTCACTCTCACTCAAAGGTCGCCCCCTCACTCTCACTCAGAGGTCATGTCTATCAAACAACTAATGATACTCTCCAGTTGCTTTCAATACGTCGCTCACTTTGTCACACCCACAGGCAGAGTTGCAGCTCCAGTGCATCTATATTGTTGGTCAGTCTCCACCACGGCTATAATTAATCATCTCTCACACATGAGGTCACCTAACACACTTACATAAACACACACACACACACACACACACACACACACACACACACACCTCCCACGTTCCTGTAGGGTGATCATCATGCACAGAGAGTAGACAATACAAACCTGTGGTCGTTACGGTAAAAATAAGCCAGGAGTGTGTTACACCAACGTGGGTTATGTAACAAGAGTGACGAACTGCAGGATCGAATAACTGAGATAAATCCAGAGATCATAGCCATAACACAGACAGAACTGTCTTATATTACATCACGTGACATGTTTTTCCAGCTGGGTATCAGATGATAAGAGAAGGCAGAGAAAATAGGGTAGGCAGAGAGTGACTCAGTGAGTGGGATAAACAGACAATAGATACACTACTCTATACTGGGCTCATTTTCTATACATTATTCTCCACATCATTATCCTTTATCATTCTCTGACGTCATTCTCTCCATCATTCTCCACATTATTCTCCCACATCATTCTCACTATTCTCCATATCATATATTCACAGCAATGTCTCGATTATTTATCATTCTCCCACGTTCTTCTCATTATCATCCTTCATGATTCACTCTCATCATTCTCATCATTCTCCCTCATCATAACCCCTCATCATTCTCCCTCACAATTCAATCTCATCATTCCCCCTCATTCTCATCATTCTCCCTCATCATTCTCCCTCATGATTTCCCCTCATCAATCTCATCATCATTCTCATCATTCTCTCTCATCATCCTCCCTCATCATTCACCCTAGTCATTCACGCTCATCATTCTCCCTCACCCTCCCTCATCATCCTCCCTCATCATTCTCCCTCATCATTCTCCCTCATCATTCTCTGGTTCTTCCTCTTCCATTATTTAATTGTCATCAAGGTTGGTTCAGTTTTCTTTCTTTGCAGTTCAGTTAGGTTGTGCTGGTAACTTGACAAGTTATCTTTCAGTTAGGTTGTGCTGGTAACTTGACAAGTTATCTTTCAATTAGGTTGTGCTGGTAACTTGACAAGTTATCTTTCAGTTAGGTTGTGCTGGTAACTTGACAAGTTATCTTTCAGTTAGGTTGTGCTGGTAACTTGACAAGTTATCTTTCAGTTAGGTTGTGCTGGTAACTTGACAAGTTATCTTTCAGTTAGGTTGTGCTGGTAACTTGACAAGTTATCTTTCAGTTAGGTTGTGCTGGTAACTTGACAAGTTATCTTTCAGTTAGGTTGTGCTGGTAACTTGACAAGTTATCTTTCAGTTAGGTTGTGCTGGTAACTTGACAAGTTATCTTTCAGTTAGGTTGTGCTGGTAACTTGACAAGTTATCTTTCAGTTAGGTTGTGCTGGTAACTTGACAAGTTATCTTTCAGTTAGGTTGTGCTGGTAACTTGACAAGTTATCTTTCAGTTAGGTTGTGCTGGTAACTTGACAAGTTATCTTTCAGTTAGGTTGTGCTGGTAACTTGACAAGTTATCTTTCAGTTAGGTTGTGCTGGTAACTTGACAAGTTATCTTTCAGTTAGGTTGTGCTGGTAACTTGACAAGTTATCTTTCAGTTAGGTTGTGCTGGTAACTTGACAAGTTATCTTTCAGTTAGGTTGTGCTGGTAACTTGACAAGTTATCTTTCAGTTAGGTTGTGCTGGTAACTTGACAAGTTATCTTTCAGTTAGGTTGTGCTGGTAACTTGACAAGTTATCTTTCAGTTAGGTTGTGCTGGTAACTTGACAAGTTATCTTTCAGTTAGGTTGTGCTGGTAACTTGACAAGTTATCTTTCAGTTAGGTTGTGCTGGTAACTTGACAAGTTATCTTTCAGTTAGGTTGTGCTGGTAACTTGACAAGTTATCTTTCAGTTAGGTTGTGCTGGTAACTTGACAAGTTATCTTTCAGTTAGGTTGTGCTGGTAACTTGACAAGTTATCTTTCAGTTAGGTTGTGCTGGTAACTTGACAAGTTATCTTTCAGTTAGGTTGTGCTGGTAACTTGACAAGTTATCTTTCAGTTAGGTTGTGCTGGTAACTTGACAAGTTATCTTTCAGTTAGGTTGTGCTGGTAACTTGACAAGTTATCTTTCAGTTAGGTTGTGCTGGTAACTTGACAAGTTATCTTTCAGTTAGGTTGTGCTGGTAACTTGACAAGTTATCTTTCAGTTAGGTTGTGCTGGTAACTTGACAAGTTATCTTTCAGTTAGGTTGTGCTGGTAACTTGACAAGTTATCTTTCAGTTAGGTTGTGCTGGTAACTTGACAAGTTATCTTTCAGTTAGGTTGTGCTGGTAACTTGACAAGTTATCTTTCAGTTAGGTTGTGCTGGTAACTTGACAAGTTATCTTTCAGTTAGGTTGTGCTGGTAACTTGACAAGTTATCTTTCAGTTAGGTTGTGCTGGTAACTTGACAAGTTATCTTTCAGTTAGGTTGTGCTGGTAACTTGACAAGTTATCTTTCAGTTAGGTTGTGCTGGTAACTTGACAAGTTATCTTTCAGTTAGGTTGTGCTGGTAACTTGACAAGTTATCTTTCAGTTAGGTTGTGCTGGTAACTTGTCAAGTTATCTTTCAGTTATTTTTACGCAAACTAGTTTTACACTCTAAGATGTGTTATTCTACCTCAAGTTATTTCAAATCCCAGACCCAATGTAAGGTATAGTACCACCCAGGATGCCACCCACGACAGTTGAGTAACACCCAGGTAACTACTTACTGCTAGGTGAACAGGGGCAATAAGCATATGTAAGCATATGTAACATTTTTGCTAATGCCGGGGATCGAACCACGGACACTCAGAATGTGAGGTGAGTGCGTTGTCTATCGAGCCACAGGACATCCTTTGGCCTGTGACCTAACTTCTTGTACACATTTCCAGCATCCTGGAATGGCTGGAATAACTTCCAAAATCCTCAGTGGCGGAGCATCGAGTGTAACTTATGAGAAAGGTTCGTACTCTGTCACTAGTAACTAGTGATAGAGAAGTGCGAAGGGAAGGTAGCAGGGAGAACGAGAGGAGATACAAGTATAACGTTAAAAGTAGTGGTAGTAATGGTAGAAGTCGGGTGGTGGTAGCAGTAGTAGTAATAGTAGAAGCAATAATATTAATAACAGCAGCAGCAGTAATAGTAGTAGTTTTAGTAGTAAAGGTAATGTAAGACAAAAGGAAAAAAAGAAGAAGGTGCACTGCAGGAGAGCTACTGGTCCACGAGGGTGGCACCAAAAACACAAGTCACCTGGGAAGAAGAAAGGAAAGGCAAATAAAAAATAGTAAAGGAGAAGAGTTAAAGAGAGGAGATAAAGATCAGACCAAGTCACAAGTGTTCTTAAGTTTGCAGCATTTGACAATGTAATGAGGAAGTTTCAACAATATGGCGGCTGTGAAGGCTAGAGGAAGGGTAGACAGTTTTGGCAGAGGACCAGTCAGTAGGATGACTCTGATGTCTAACTTGACAGAAAAGAGCATTATTAGTGTCGGGAAGTCTAATACCTCTTTTGTGCTTTTTAGTTAAGTCTGTCAGAAAAAGAACGACCAGTTTCTCCAAAGTATTGAAGAGGACAAAAGGAGCAGGAAATGAAATAGACTCCAGAAATATCAGTAACAGAAGGAGAGGTACAAACTAGACTACTGCAAAGGGTGTTAGTTTGGCGCAAAGTTTGATATCTAAGGAACGGAGAGATTTGTTAAAAGTTGAGAGCCTGGAAATCTAGGGAAGACAAAGAACAGGAGATTTCAAGGAACTAGAGAGTTTGGGAGAGATGAAAGTCCATTCACTACTTAAACAGTCAGAGTTTATGAAGTAAGAAGGGTAGCCAAGACGAGAGAACGAATTGTGAAGAGTAGAAATTATCGAGTTGAGAAACTGAGAGAAATAAGAACAGTTTTCATGATAGAGGAAGTATGGTAAACAGAAGTAGTGAGTGTACATGTCACTGAGCATAGACTTGTGGTACAAAGAAGTCTGTAGTCGAGAGATGGACTTGTACATCAAGGAAAGAAAGCAAAGAGTTAGATTCAAATTCAGCTCCATATTTGATGGAAGAAACAAGATTGTTAAGAGCAATGAGTAATGGTTAGAAGAGACTAGAGTGGAGGGGCCAGAGAAGAAAGATATCATGTATATAACGGAGCCAGGGGTGAGGGAGCAGCCTCCTTTACCTGATATACAGGTCCATCACTCGACTACAGGTTAGTCTTTTTCCTTGCATCGCAAATCCTTGCACAACAACATGTACACTCACGTTTTCTCCTTCAACAAGATCAGTATCCTCATTTATATCATCACCATCTGACTCATCACCATTATCATGAAGTTCCACTTAAGTTCCCGTGACTGAAGTACATTATTCATCAGGTACAGAATGCAGATATTCTTC
>NW_027200262.1:0-22559 GCF_038502225.1 Cherax quadricarinatus | reverse complement strand
CTCTTGAGTGGTGACCTGTACTTTGAGTGCTGACCTGTACTTAACTCTGTGAAGAAGTGTCTTGTTTGCTCCCGTGGACTGAACCAAGATGCCCTCCATCGAGCAACTTTACCAGCAACTTAAGGAAGAATTGAGGGCAGCGAAGATGGAGATACGGCGATTGACCGAGGAAAACAAGAGGATTCGTAGTAGTCCTCCTGTTTCGAGTCCTCAGGTCAAGAAGGGATCGTGGTCAGTGGCTGGACAGCAGGGGACGACGAAGTTGACGATCAAGAAGACGAATGGAAAGCCAGAAACGATGAAGAAGAAAGAGACTGCTGTGGAAACTCCCGTGGAAACCTCCAACGCATTCTCGGTGCTACCCGACGAATGTGAGTCTACTACTGGGATCGTCACGACGAACGACAACAAGGAAGGTAAGAATATTGTTGTTGTTGGGGATAGCCAGGTTAGATACATGGATAGGGCATTCTGCTTGAAGGACAGGAGTAGGAGACAAAGGGTATGCTTTCCTGGGGCTGGGATGGAGGACATTGTTAGCCGGCTTGACAACATCATGAACGGTAATGGGATCAATCCTATTATTTGCCTCAGTGCTGGAGGCAATGATGTAGGCAAGCGTAGAAGTGAGGATTTAGTTAGAAAGTTCAGGACAGCTATAGACATGATTAGGAAGAAGGGGGGGCGCCCTGTTATATGTGGCATTTTGCCAAGAAGAGGTGTTGGTAATGAATGGTTGTCCAGAGCAATTGGTATTAATTGTTGGCTGGATAAACACTGTAAGGATAATGCAGTACCATTCATTGACAACTGGGACAACTTCTATGGCCGAAATGACATGTATGCCAGGGATGGGGTTCACTTATCCAGGGCAGGTGTGGGTTTTCTTGCTAACTCAGTTGAGGGGGTTGTTAGGACTTTAAACTAGGATTAGTTAGAGGTATGGGTTTAGAAATGATTAATAATGAGTATGGATATATTGACTTATGCTCTGATATTAAGAATCTTAATAGTAACTGTCATGGAGTAACTCTGGGTAATGATAATTTCAGAAATTGTGTAAAAACAAAGATGAATAGGAAAAATGTGCAGAAGAAAAAACATATGATGGTATTTTATGCTAACAGTCGAAGTGCAAGAAATAAAATTAATGAACTACGTTTGGTAGCATGTGCTGGGAACTTTGATATCATTGCATTAACTGAAACGTGGTATGATTTAAAGAGTCGGGATATGACTGCTGAGTGTAATATTCAGGGATTTAAGTTATTCAATGTGGATAGATGTAATGGGAAGGGGGGAGGAGTTGCATTGTATGTTCGAGAAAATATTAATTGTTGCATAAAAAAAGGTATAAAAATAGATGGAGCAGTAACAGAGTCTGTTTGGGTAGAGTTCGTGGAGGGTCAAGAAAAACTAATTCTAGGTGTAATATACCGACCTCCAGGCTTGGATCACGATAGAGGGAGACTTCTTTGGGACGAAATTGTTAGGGCTTCTGGACACAGTAACGTAGTCATAGTAGGGGACTTTAACTTTAGCCAAATTGACTGGAATTCTTTGACAGGTAATCTAGAGTCCAGTGACTTCATGGAAACAGTTCAGGACTGTTTTCTGAAACAGAGTGTAACTGAACCTACCAGGGGTAATAATTTGCTAGACCTAGTCTTGTCAAATAAGGAAACACTCGTGAATAATCTGGAGATCACTGAAGAGCTTGGCGCAAGTGATCACAAATCCATCACCTTTAGCATTAATTGGGAATGCAAGAATAATGATAATACAGTAAAAATCCCCGATTTTCGTTCTGCCGATTATAATGGACTTAGGGAACATCTGTCTAATCTTGATTGGGGTTATCTAGCTAATGATTTTATTGACGATAATCATACTTATGAATATGAAGGGATCTGCTTTTATGATTGTTTTCTTAATAATGTACACAGTGCCCAGAGTATATACATTCCCCAGAGAGAAATTAGGTCTAATAATAACGATCCCAAATGGGTTAACAGGAGGTTAAAGCATCTATTAGGGGAGAAAAGGGGAATTTATAGGCGCATCAGAAGAGGAGAGGTTAACCTTACTGACCAATATGTTCAGCTTAAAAGAGAAGTAAAAAAGGCGATTAGAAAGGCTAAACGTGACTATGAAATTAGAGTCGCTAATGAATCAAAGACTAATCCAAAGGGGTTCTTTCAAGTGTATAGGACGAAGGTGAAGGAAAAAGTAGGACCTCTGAAATCTGGGAATGGACAGCTGACGGATAATGAACTGGAAATGTGTTCCTTATTTAATGACTATTTTTTGTCAGTTTTTACACAGGAAGATGTAAATGAGATTCCAGTAATTAACAATTATTTAGTTCCTGATGAATTTAAGTTAACTAATATTACTGTCACGAGGGACATGGTTATTAAACAGATAGACAAACTGAAACAAAATAAGTCCCCGGGACCCGATGAGTTGTTTTCAAGGGTACTTAAGGAATGCAAGATGGAGCTTAGTCAGCCATTAACGAGTGTATTCAATGCGTCCATCCTTACCAGTGTTGTGCCAGAGATGTGGAAGATGGCTAATGTGGTTCCTATATTCAAATCAGGGGATAAGTCCACTCCTTCAAATTACCGTCCAATAAGCCTGACATCTATAGTGGGCAAGTTATTAGAATCAATTATAGCTGACATTATCAGAAGTCACCTTGAAGAGCATAACTTGATAAATGAATCTCAGCATGGATTCACGAGAGGTCGTTCCTGCCTGACAAACTTACTGACGTTCTTCAATAGAACATTTGAGGCAGTTGACAGTGATAAGGAATATGATATTGTTTATTTGGATTTTAGTAAAGCCTTCGACAGAGTACCTCACAAGAGACTCTTAAGAAAAGTGGCAGCTCATGGTATAGGAGGTAAAGTTCTAGCATGGATTGAGGCATGGCTTACCAATAGAAAGCAGAGAGTTACCATTAATGGAGTGAAATCTGAATGGGGATTAGTCACTAGTGGCGTTCCACAAGGATCAGTTTTAGGCCCTCTCTTGTTCATAATTTACATTAATGACCTTGATGAAGGGATTACTAGTGACATGAGTAAGTTTGCTGATGATACAAAGATAGGCCGTATAATTCACTCTGAGGAGGATATCAATGAACTCCAGGACGATTTGAACAAATTAATGTCTTGGTCTGAGAAATGGCAGATGAAGTTTAATGTGGATAAGTGTAAGGTACTTGCCCTTGGTAATGAAAATAACCCTCGAAGCTATAATCTAGGTGAAGTAGAGCTTGGTCATACAGAATGTGAAAAAGACTTGGGAGTCATGGTAAGCAGAAATCTAAAGCCAAGACAGCAGTGCCTCAGTGTGCGCAACAAGGCCAACAGATTACTTGGATTTATCTCAAGAAGTATAAGTAACAGAAGTCCAAAAGTTATTTTACAGCTCTATACATCACTAGTGAGGCCTCATTTAGATTATGCTGCTCAGTTTTGGTCCCCTTACTACAGGATGGACATAGACTCATTAGAGAACATACAGAGAAGAATGACTAAAATGATTTACTGTGTAAGGAACCTCCCGTATGAAGATAGACTTAAAGCCTTAAATCTCCACTCTCTGGAGAGGCGTAGAATGAGGGGAGATATCATTGAAGTGTATAAGTGGATGACGGGCATAAACAAGGGAGACATTAATAAAGTACTGAGGGTGTCGAACCAGGTAAGAACCAGGAATAATGGATTTAAGTTGGATAAATTTAGATTTAGAAAGGACATAGGTAAGTACTGGTTTTCTAACAGAGTTGTAGATGCGTGGAACAGTCTTCCCAGTGGGGTGATAGAGGCTAGGACCTTGGGTAGCTTTAAGAAGAGACTGGACAAATATATGAGTGGGAGGGGCTGGGTTTGATTGGTGTTGGGGGGTGCGGGAGTTGTTTCTTGAGTAGCTTTAGGTAGATGTCGTTTTGATAAGGACCTGCCTCGTATGGGCCAGTAGGCCTTCTGCAGTGTTCCTACATTCTTATGTTCTTATGTTCTTATACAAAAAAAGACACACTAAACAATGTTTTCACCTGCCAGAAACTATCTACCATCACATAACTTCCAGACACACTATGAGGCACTTACTGATGAATGAAGAATTGAGACACTGCAGAAGGCCTACTGCAGTGGCCCATACCAAGGCAGGGACTGATTAGCCTTATCCTTCCCGCTTTGTAAACCTCCTGAAGCCACTGTTCCTAAAACGTTTCTTCAATAAAGATACCCATGGAAATAAATGGTATAAAATACCGACACAATGGCAATATAAACACAAATGCAGTATAATGTGATCCTTTATTGACTACGTTTCGCCCACACAGTGGGCTTTTTCAAGTCACAAACAGAACTACCTGGGGTGGAAGGAACGCGAGTATTTATAGTCCGGCTGAGGTCAGGTGAAGAATGCTGCATCTGATGATGTACCGAGTTGGGTTGTAGAGTCTAAAAACTTGGGTAGCTTGGAAAGGAGACTGGACAAGTTTGTGAGCAGACCTTCTACAGTGTTCTTATGTGGGATAGCGATGAAGAAGTTTCTTGGCAAGTGGTTCAGCTATGTTATAGAAGCCACTATTCTGGTTGAAGTTGTCGGATATAGAAATAAGTGATGATTCCAGGATTCTTCGGTATTGAGTGTTGTCTTCTGTGGCGATAAGTCTTGAGTTTCTGTAGTTTATCAAGTGGTTGTGTGAATTACGGTGTTGTACGCAGGCATTCCTTGTGTCGTCAGACCTGCTTGCGTATTGGTGTTCTGAAATACGTGTTTGGAGGTCCCTTGATGTTTCGCCCACGTATAACTTGTTGCAGTCATTACAAGGGATTATGTATACCCCTGCAGAGGATGGAGGCTTGTCCTGCCTACTACTGGTGATGTCCTTGATGGTCGTGGTTGTGGAGGTAGATACTTGGAATGATGTTTTGGCAAAGATGTTGGAAACATGTTTGGCAATGGAGTTGGTGGGAAGGACTATGTATCTCTTCTCGGCAGTGTCTTCTCTGGGTGTGTTGAAGATGTTTAGTGCTCGCCGTCTGCAGTCTCTGATGAAGTGACGAGGATAGTGGAGTTTGGAAAATACCTGTTCAATTATAGTGCATTCTTCCTCAAGGAACTCGTTGCTGCAGATTCTGAGTGCACGCAGGAAGAAGCCTATAATTACACCACGTTTGGTTTTGGTGTCGTGGTGAGAGTAGAAGTGGAGAAGATCGTTTTGGTTGGAGGGTTATCGATAGACTTTAAAACGAAGTTCGTGGTCAGCTTTGCAGAGTAGAACATCAAGGAAAGGAAGAGTGTTGTCGACCTCTTCTTCAAGTGTGAACTGGATTGAAGGCTCGACCTTTATTAATATCGCCTTTGTTTATGCCCATCATCCACTTATACACTGTCGATGATATCTCCTCTCATTCTACGACTCTTAAGAGAGTAAAGATTCAAGGCTCTAAGTCTTCTTCATACTAAAAAGATTCCTTATACAATTATCTTAATCATTTTAGTCATCCTCCTCTGTAAGTTCTCCAATGAATTTATATCCATTTTGTATTAAGGAGATCAAAACTGAGCAGTATAATCAAAGTGGGGCATTACTAGTGATGTAAAGAGCTGTAAAAAAAAACTTCTGGACTCCTGTTACTTTTAATTCTAGATATAAAGCCAAGTAATCTGTTTACCTCATTGCGCACACTTAGGCACTGTTGTCTTGGCTTTAGATTTCTTCTCACCATGACTCCCAAATCTTTTTCACATTGTGTGATCAAGATCTACATCACTTAGTTTATAACTTTGAGGATTATTCCGAAGGACTAGGACCTTACACTTGTCCACATTGAACTGCATCTGCCACTTTACAGACCATGACATGAATTTGTCCAAATCTGCCTGAAATTCAATTGTAGCCTCCTCGGAATCTATCATTCAGCCTATTTTTGTCATCAGCAAATTTGCTCATGTCACTTGTAATTCCTTCATCAGGGTCATTAATGTAAATTACGAACAACAGTGGGCCTAAAATTGATTCTTGTGGAATGCCGCTAGTGACCAGTCCCCATTCAGATTTGACCCTGTTAATGAAAACTCTGCTTTCTATTGGTAAGCCATGCCTGTATCCATGCTAGAACTTTACCTCTTATACCATGAGCTGCCACTTTTGAGAGTCTCTTGTGAGGTACTCTGTCGAAGGCTTTACTGAAGTCTAAATAAACAACATATTCTTTATCAGTGTCTAGTGCCTCAAATGTTTTATTGAAGAACATCAGTAAATTTGTTAGGCAGGAATGACCTCTCATGAACCCATGCTGAGATTCATTTATCAAATTATGCTCTTCAAGATGACTTCTAATAATATCAGCAATATCTGATTCTAATAATTTGCTTACTATAGACATCAGGCTGATTGGACGGTAATTTGATGGAATGGACTTATCCCCTGATTTAAATATAGGAATTACATTAACCATCTTCCACATCTCTGGCACAACACCAGTAAGGATGGACGCATTAAACACACTCGTTAATGGCTGAAAGTTCCAACTAATATTACTTAATTTGCTTTCTTCAGGAACTGAATAAGTGTCAATTTTGTGTAAAGACTGGGATATTATTTATGTCTTCCTGTGTGAAAGACTGACAAGAAATAGTCATTATATAGAGAACATCATCAGACTAACTGGTGAAGAGGATGATATGTCCCAGGTGACAAATTTTCAGACTTAGAAATTGCTGGACTGGGAGAGACACTCAGTCCAGTTGACTCTCACAACGGAAATGAACCAGGATCATTCAGCGGAAACCAAAGATAAGGAGCATAGATAAAACGCGATGTATACTTCTACCGGGTGAGAACAAGAAAAGAACAGGAACAACTGAGAGAGAGGGTACAAAGATGCCAGAGGCAGGAAAGAGAGACAGGGCATACATCGTCAGGCATGGTAGGTCTAACAAGGTCTAACCACCGACAGACTTCCCTCAAGACTTAAGCTTCCCTCCAATCCAAGCACAATAACCCATTCCCTCTGCACAAATGCCTTTCTCACAACTGCCCCTCACAATATCCCACCCTCCTTCCATACCCCAATCTGTACCAACCCCTTCCATCACCCCCCCCCCCTCCCCGACCTATGGGCAAGAATCAGGAATCCAGTAATCCATAAACTGGAACGCAGTAATGGAAAAGCAACTGAAAGCATGACAAAAATGCAGATGGAATGACATATAAGAGGAGTGGCAAAAACAAGTAATGGTAACATCCCTAGACATCACAGCACTCACACGAAGTTTACATTGATAATAAGGGATACAATCTTCCTGGCTAGTTATCAGATTTTGAGGAGAGACTGAGTGAACAGAGGAAGAAGAGTTGCACTGCTTACCAGACACCGGTGGAGTTTTGAGATGAGGGGAATGGACAAAGGGGAAGCAGATGACTACAGTGTAGGCACACTGAAGACTGGGGGTCCCAAGGTGGTGATAGCAGTGATGTATAACCTTTCACTAAAGAACTAGAGGCCAAGAATATGATGGAAGCAACAGAGCGATGGTGGATGCACTAGCTGAGGTGGCCAGAAGGGCCTACATAGGCAGGGCAAAGTCACTAGTCATAGGGGGATTTTAACCACAAGTAGGTAGACTGAGAGAACCTAGAAGCACATGGGGGACCAGAAACGTAAAGGGTTAAAATACTGGAGGTGATAATGGAGAACTTCATGCGCCAACATGTTAGGGATACAGCCAGAGAGAAAGAGGAGAAGATGAACCAGTAAGGCTGGAAATTGTATTCACCCTGAGCAGTTCCGATGTAGATGATATTACATATGAAAAGCCCTTCAGCACTAGCGATCACACAGTCCCGAGTTTCAAATACCTTGTGGAAGAAACAGTGGAGAGTGAAGCAGCACGAGAAGGATGTGAAAAGACAAACTTCACAGGACGTTCTTATATAAAGAGCAATGGGAAAGAGAACTAGAGAGAAAAACAATGAGATGATAGAGTACATGGTCGGAAAGTGCAGAGAGGCAGAAAAAAAGTTCGTACGAAAGGGAAACAGAAACAATAGGAAGGCCATAGTGAGCCCGTGGTTTACCCAGAGCTGTAGAGAGGCCAAAGCTAAATGTGCTAGAGCATGGAAAAAGTACAGAAGGCAAAGAAATCAGGAAAAGCAAGGTGCTGATGCTGAAAGCCAGAAATGAATATGCAGGGATAAGAAGGAAGGTCAATGGCAATTTGAGAATGACAGCAATGAAGGCCAAATTCCAACCAAAGTAATCAGTCTGAAGTAGGAAGGAGGGAAGCTCACAAGGAATGACCTGGAAGTATGTGAAGAGCTCAGCATGAGATTTACGGAGTCATTCTCAGAGGTGACAGGAAGGATGTCAGTGTATTATGTTGGACATCATACACACAACCGTAGTGTAGGTGAAGAAGCTGCTATGTGAGCTAGATATCTGAATGGCGGTGGGACCAGACAATATCACTCCATGGATCATGAGGGAGCTGAGGCACTGCGTGCGCCGCTAGCAACAATTTTGAACAAGTTTCTCGACAAAGGGCAACCTCCGGAGGTGGAAGTCAGCAAATGTATGTCAAAGAGTCGCTGATTTGCACAGAGTTACTAAACACCACAAATGATGTAGTTGAAGTTTAGGCAGTAAAGACTGAGAACCAAAACTTTGTTATTGTGGTTGTATTTGAGCCAATACCATTTGTGACACCAGCACCATATACAACACCTGCACCATATGCAACACCAGCACCATATGCAACACCAGCACCATATGCAACACCTGCACCATCTGTGACACCAGCACCATAAGCAACACCAGCATCATATGCAACACCAGCACCATATGCAACACCAGCACCATATGCAACACCAGCACCATATGCAACACCTGCACCATCTGTGACACCAGCACCATAAGCAACACCAGCATCATATGCAACACCAGCACCACATGCAACACCAGCACCATATGCAACACCAGCACCACATGCAACACCAGCACCATATGCAACACCTGCACCATCTGTGACACCAGCACCATAAGCAACACCAGCACCATATGCAACACCAGCACCATAAGCAGCACCAGCACCATATGCAACACCAGCACCATATGCAAGACCAGCACCATAAGCAGCACCAGCACCATATGCAACACCAGCACCATATGCAACACCAGCACCAAAAGCAGCACCAGCACCATATGCAACACCAGCACCATATGCAACACCAGCACCATAAGCAGCACCAACACCATATGCAACACCAGCACCATATGCAACACCAGCACCATATGCAACACCAGCACCATATGCAACACCAGCACCATAAGCAGCACCAGCACCATATGCAACACCAGCACCATATGCAACACCAGCACCATATGCAACACCAGCACCATAAGCAGCACCAGCACCATATGCAACACCTGCACTATCTGTGACACCAGCACCATATGCAACACCAGCACCATAAGCAGCACCAGCACCATATGCAACACCAGCACCATAAGCAGCACCAGCACCATATGCAACACCAGCACCATATGCAACACCAGCACCATATGCAACACCAGCACCATATGCAACACCAGCACCATAAGCAGCACCAGCACCATATGCAACACCAGCACCATATGCAACACCAGCACCATATGCAACACCAGCACCATATGCAACACCAGCACCATAAGCAGCACCAGCACCATATGCAACACCAGCACCATATGCAACACCAGCACCATATGCAACACCAGCACCATAAGCAGCACCAGCACCATATGCAACACCAGCACCATATGCAACACCAGCACCATAAGCAGCACCAGCACCATATGCAACACCAGCACCATATGCAACACCAGCACCATATGCAACATCAGCACCATATGCAACACCAGCACCATAAGCAGCACCAGCACCATATGCAACACCAGCACCATATGCAACACCAGCACCATATGCAACACCAGCACCATATGCAACACCAGCACCATAAGCAGCACCAGCACCATATGCAACACCAGCACCATATGCAACACCAGCACCATAAGCAGCACAGCACCATATGCAACACCAGCACCATAAGCAGCACCAGTACCATATGCAACACCAGCACCATATGCAACACCAGCACCATAAGCAGCACCAGCACCATATGCAACACCAGCACCATATGCAACACCAGCACCATATGCAACACCAGCACCATATGCAACACCAGCACCATAAGCAGCACCAGCACCATATGCAACACCAGCACCATATGCAACACCAGCACCATAAGCAGCACCAGCACCATATGCACCACCAGCACCATATGCAACACCAGCACCATATGCAACACCTGCACTATCTGTGACACCAGCACCATATGCAACACCAGCACCATATGCAACACCAGCACCATATGCAACACCAGCACCATATGAAACACCAGCACCATAAGCAGCACCAGCACCATATGCAACACCAGCACCATATGCAACACCAGCACCATAAGCAAGACCAGCACCATATGCAACACCAGCACCATATGCAACACCTGCACTATCTGTGACACCAGCACCATATGCAACACCAGTACCATAAGCAACACCAGCACCATAAGCAACACCAGCGCCATATGCAACACCAGCACCACATGCAACACCTACACCATGTGCAACACCAGTACCATATGCAACACCAGCACCATATGCAACACCTGCACCATCTGTGACACCAGTACCATATGCAATACCAGCACCATATACAACAACAGCACCATAAGCAACACCAGCACCATCTTTGACACCCGCCCCATCTGCGACACCAACAGCATATGCAACTCCAGCGCCATTCATGACACCAGCACCATCTATGATATCTGCACCATCTGTGACACCAGCACCATTTATGACACCAGCACCATCTGTGAGCTTCCAAGAGGTGTCAGCACAAGTCAGCGCATCAGCAGCGACATCTGTAAGCCATTCATTGTAAGCTTGTTTACCACAAAGTGGACTATATACTGCGGTTCCCTGCGACACTGCGGCCATTGCCCGAATTTCCGCAGAGGAAATCACACAACAAAACTCAGGAAGTGAGGTTATTTCTTAAGTCAGGCAGCATGTATGTGTTGTGGAGGGCAGGTTGTATGTGTTGTGGAGGGCAGGTTGTATGTGTTGTGGAGGGCAGGTTGTATGTGTTGTGGAGGGCAGGTTGTATGTGTTGTGAAGGGCAGGTTGTATGTGTTGTGGAGGGCAGGTTGTATGTGTTGTGGAGGGCAGGTTGTATGTTGTGGAGGGCAGCTGCTGTGGTGTGTTGTGGAAGGCAGGTTGTATGTGTTGTGGAGGGCAGCTGCTGTGGTGTGTTGTGGAGGGCAGGTTGTATGTGTTGTGGAGGGCAGCTGCTGTGGTGTGTTGTGGAGGGCAGGTTGTATGTGTTGTGGAGGGCAGGTTGTATGTGTTGTGGAGGGCAGGTTGTGTGTTGTGGAGGGCAGCTGCTGTGGTGTGTTGTGGAAGGCAGGTTGTATGTGTTGTGGAGGGCAGCTGCTGTGGTGTGTTGTGGAGGGCAGGTTGTATGTGTTGTGGAGGGCAACTGCTGTGGTGTGTTGTGGAGGGCAGGTTGTATGTGTTGTGGAGGGCAGCTGCTGTGGTGTGTTGTGGAGGGCAGGTTGTATGTGTTGTGGAGGGCAGGTTGTATGTGTTGTGGAGGGCAGGTTGTATGTGTTGTGGAGGGCAGGTTGTATGTGTTGTGGAGGGCAGGTTGTATGTGTTGTGGAGGGCAGGTTGTGTGTTGTGGAGGGCAGGTTGTATGTGTTGTGGAGGGCAGGTTGTATGTGTTGTGGAGGGCAGGTTGTATGTGTTGTGGAGGGCAGGTTGTATGTGTTGTGGAGGGCAGGTTGTATGTGTTGTGGAGGGCAGGTTGTGTGTTGTGGAGGGCAGGTTGTATGTGTTGTGGAGGGCAGGTTGTATGTGTTGTGGAGGGCAGCTGTTGTGGTGTGTTGTGGAGGGCAGGTTGTATTGTGGAGGATATATTTCAGTATATATATATATATATATATATATATATATATATATATATATATATAAAATTTACCAAACTGCATATATATATATATATATATATATATATATATATATATATATATATATATATATATATATATATATATATATATATATATATGCAATAAGGTTTTAAAATATGCAAAACAACCACTGTGAAAGAATAGTGAAATTCCAAGCGCTTTCGTGACTTCTCACATTATCAAGGAACTATAAAGATAATACATTAAAGGAAAAGCATATAGAGTCGAGACCACACCTCACTATGGTGAGGTGTGGTTGTTTTGCATATATATATATATATATATATATATATATATATATATATATATATATATATATATATATATATATATATATATATATATATATATATATATATATATATATTATAGTTTACTCTAATAATTTTATTAGGGATTAAGAAATCCTTGACTGGACATACAACCTTAATAACCATCGTGTAATCTTCAAACTTTAAAATTAATGACTTAACCGAACTATGTCGATGTTGTTTCTTCTATAGTATTTAACGTCACATATTTTGTAATATCCATCACTTATATCCCATTATTTCTGAAGAAATATTTTTACTCTCCCTCTGGCAACAAATTTTCCTGTATAACGAGCCGACTCACAAGACCTCATAGTAAGATTTAATCATATGTTGAAGACTCTCATGAAGCACGTACATCACTCTGGTGATGTACGTACTTCATGAGTACGGACGCACCAGTGTAGGCCTACATAGTCCTACCTGGCCTACATTACTAGATTATTCCAGCTTCACATTCCTGAACATCAAACACACCCATAGCCGATTAGTTAGTTAGTTCCAATTGTCAAAGGCACTTGTCGCTAGACACTTGGCCTTGTTTGAATGTATGTGTGCTCACCTAATTGTGATTGCAGGGGTTGAGTCATAGCTCCTGGCCTCGCCAATTCACTGGTTGCTACTAGGTCACTATCCCTGCTCCATGAGCTTATCATAACTCTTCTTAAAGCTATGTATGAATCCTGCTTCCACCACATCACTTTATTTATTTATTTATTAATTTATTTATTTATTTATTTAATATCTTTGCAAACAGTACATTAAGATTGTGTATATACAATAGTGGGTTGCAATACAAAGAGAACCTCTATTATACCTAGGCATTATGGGCCAACTTAACATTATTGGCTTACATTCTACTTAATACTAAGGAGTAGTATAACATAGTTGTACAGTAGGAAAGTAATTATTTTATAGTTGTAAAGCAGAATATTAATTATAAATGAGTCAAAATTTGTATAATACAAAGATATATTTATATTCTAAAATGCTTTTGTGAAAAACAATGATTCAATTATATTCCTGTCAACAATGGATAAAGGTTCAATGTGATTGTTTCAGTTATGATGTGAGAGTACATAGGTGAGTAAGTGTGTACTGAGTATTTAGCATTTAGTCTAGGGTGGTTAAGTGGCTTTTGAGAAGAGTCTTAAATTGATTTTCAGACTGGGTTCCTTTAATATCTAATGGTAATGAATTCCATATTTTGGGGCCCTTTATGTGCATAGAGTTTTTACACAGTGTGATATGGACATGAGGTATATCAAAAAGTGATCTGTGTCTTGTGTTGTGGTCATGTGTCCTGTTTAGGTTGGTGAGGAAAAGTTTGAGCGGAGGGTTTATATTTACGTATATTGTTCTGTGTATGTAGTAGGCACATGAATAAGTATGGATGTTCTTATTATTATAATCAAAAAGAAGCGCTAAGCCACAAGGTTGGATGTTCTTAATGGAGAGCAGATTCAGACTTTTGAAAATTGGTGGAGTGTGCTGGCGGGAGTGGGAATTTGTTATCATTCTTACTGCTGCCTTTTGCTGGGTTATTAGGGGTTTTAGGTGATTGGATGTTGTTGATCCCCATGCACCAATTCCATATGTAAGATAAGGGTATATGAGTGAATGGTACAGTGCCAGGAGAGCTGATTGTGGTACGTAGTACCTTATCTTTGATAGTATGCCTACAGTCTTGGAGATTTTCTTGGTGATTTGTTGTATGTGTGTCTGGAACTTAAGGCTACTGTCAAGATGGATACCTAGGAATTTTCCCTCTGTGAGTCTTGTGACTAATGATCCATTTAGCGTAATGTTAATTGGATCATTTGCAGCTTTGTTTCCAAACTGAATGAAATAGGTTTTATAAGTGTTCAGGGTAAGTTTGTTAGTCATCATCCAGGCAGATATTTTCTGTAATTCAGCATTGACTATTCCACTTCCTGACAACTTTGTGACTGAAGAAATACTTCCTAACATCCCTGTGACTCATCTGAGTCTTCAACTCCCAATTATGACATCCTGTTCCTATCCACCTTCTCAGTTCCTCTCAGTATTTAATATATCCTTATCGTATCCCCCTATCCCTCCTATCCTCCAGTGTCGTCAGGTAGATTTCCCTTAACATTTCCTCGTAGGTTATACCCCTTAGCTCTCAGACTAGTCTTGTTGTATATCTTCCACTTTGACTAATTTCTTGACGTGCTTGAACAGATGTGGGCTCCAAACTGGTGCTGTATACTCCAATACCTGCTTACTGAGGTGTCGAAACGCTATTCTTAGGTTTGCCTGGCGCCCATTTACTGCAGTAGTTATCTGATTGATGTGCGCCTCAGGAGATGTGCTCGGTATTATACTCAATCCAAAATCTTTTTCCTTGAGTGAGGTTTGCAGTCTTTGGCCACGTAGCCTCTGTCTGCGGTCTTTTTAATCCTTCCCCGAGCTTCATGACTTTGCACTTGGTGGGGTTAAACTTCAGAAACCAGTTAGTGGACCAGGCTTGCTACCTGTCCAGATCACTTTGTAGTCCTGCCTGATCCTCACCCGACTCAATTCTCCTTATTACCTTCACATCGTCTGCAAACAAGGACACTTCTGAATCTATCCCTTCCGTCATGTGTGTGTGTGTGTGTGTGTGTGTGTGTGTGTGTGTGTGTGTGTGTGTGTGTTTAGTCTGTTATACAGGATCAGCCTTGAAACATCACGAGACAACACTGCATGGCAGCAGTGACTGCGGAAGCTGACCTTGGCACTGACATGTGCACATCTATGTGTGCTAAACTGCATGTGTTGTGCAAATCTGTGTAAGTTAAACTATGTGTTGTGTGTGTGTACTCACCTATTTGTACTCACCTATTTGTGGTTGCAGGGGTCGAGTCCTAGCTCCTGGCCCCGCCTCTTCACCGGTTGCTACTAGGCCCTCTCTCTCCCCGCTCCATGAGCTTTATCAAACCTCGTCTTCAAACTGTGTATGGTTCCTGCCTCCACTACGTCATTTTCTAGGCTATTCCACTGCCTTACAACTCTATGACTGAAGAAATACTTCCTACTATCTCTCTGACTCATTTGTGTCTTCAACTTCCAATTGTGGCCTCTTGTTTCTGTGTACTCACCTCTTTGTACTCACCTATTTGTGGTTGCAGGGGTCGAGTCACAGCTCCTGGCCCCGCCTCTTCGCTGATTGCTACTAGGTCCTCTCTCTCCCTGCCCCATGAGCTCTATCATACCTCGCCTTAAAACTATGTATGGTTCCTGCCTCCACCACATCACTTTCTAGGCTATTCCATGGCCTGACTACTCTATGACTGAAGAAATACTTCCTAACATCCCTTTGATTCATCTGAGTCTTCAACTTCCAATTGTGACCTCTTGTGTCTGTGTCCCATCTCTGGAACATCCCGTCTTTGTCCACCTCGTCTATTCCGCGCAGTATTTTATATGTCGTTATCATGTCTCCCCTGACCCTCCTGGCCTCCAGTGTCGTCAGGCCGATTTCCCTCAACCTTTCTTCATAGGACAATCCCCGTAGCTCTGGGACTAGTCTTGTTGCAAACCTTTGCACTTTCTCTAATTTCTTGACGTGCTTGACTAGGTGTGGATTCCAAACTGGTGCTGCATACTCCAGTATGGGCCTGACGTAGATGGTGTACAGAGTCTTAAACGAATCCTTACTGAGGTATCGGAACGCTATCCGTAGGTTTGCCAGGCGCCCGTATGCTGCAGCAGTTATCTGATTGATGTGCGCCTCAGGAGATATGCTCGGTGTTATACTCACCCCCAGATCTTTTTCCTTGAGTGAGGTTTGCAGTCTTTGGCCATCTAAACTATATTGTGTCTGCGGTCTTCTTTGCCCTTCCCCAATCTTCATGACTTTGCATTTGGCAGGGTTAAATTCAAGGAGCCAGTTGCTGGACCAGGCTTGTAGCCTGTCCAGATCTCTTTGTAGTCCTGCCTGATCCTCGTCCGATTCGATTCTTCTCATTAACTTCACATCGTCTGCAAACAAGGACACTTCTGAGTCTATCCCTTCCGTTATGTCGTTCACGTATACCAAGAACAGCACAGGTCCTAGGACTGACCCCTGTGGAACCCCGCTTGTCACAGGCGCCCACTCTGACACCTCGTCGCGTACCATGACTCGTTGTTGCCTCCCTGTCAGATATTCTCTGATCCATTGCAGTGCCTTTCCTGTTATGTGTGCCTGGTCCTCTAGCTTTTGCAGTAACCTCTTGTGAGGAACTGTGTCGAAAGCCTTCTTGCAGTCCAAAAATACGCAGTCGATCCACCCCTCTCTCTCTTGTCTTACTTCTGTCACCTTGTCATAAAACTCTAGTAGGTTTGTGACACAGGATTTTCCTTCCCTGAAACCGTGCTGGTTGTCAATTATACACTTGTTTCTTTCCAGGTGCCCCACCACTCTCCTCCTGATGATCTTCTCCATGACCTTGCATACTATACACGTTAGTGATACAGGTCTGTAGTTTAGTGCCTCATGTCTGTCTCCCTTTTTAAAAATTGGGACTACATTTGCCATTTTCCATACCTCAGGGAGTTGCCCAGTTTCAAATGATGTGTTGAAGATCTTTGTTAATGGCTCACACAATATCTCTGCTCCCTCTTTAAGGACCCATGGAGAGATGTTGTCTGGTCCCACCGCCTTTGAGGTGTCAAGTTCGCATAGCAGCTTCTTCACCTCCTCCTTGGTTATATGTACCTCATCCAGCACTTGCTGGTGTGCCCCCCTGTTCTGATTTCTTGGAGTCCTACTGGTTTCCACTGTAAATACCTCTTTAAATCTTGTGTTGAGCTCCTGACATACCTCTCGGTCGTTTCTTGTGAATTCCCCATCACCCTTCCTCAGTCTGATTACCTGGTCCTTGACTGTTGTTTTCCTCCTGATGTGGCTGTACAACAGCTTCGGGTCAGTCTTTACTTTTGATGCTATGTCATTTTCATATTGTCTCTGAGCCTCCCTTCTTATCTGTGCATATTCGTTTCTGGCTCTTCGGCTGATTTCTTTATTTTCCTGAGTTCTCTGTCTTCTGTACCTTTTCCATTCTCTAGTACACCTAGTTTTTGCCTCCCTACACCTTTGGGTGAACCAAGGACTCGTTCTGTTCTTCCCATTATTTCTGTTTCCCTTGGGAACAAACCTCTCCTCTGCCTCCTTGCATTTTGTTGCTACATAGTCCATCATTTCTTGTACTGGTTTTCCTGTCAGTTCCCTCTCCCACTGAATGTCTTGAAGGAAGTTCCTCATGCCTGAGTAGTTCCCCCTTTTGTAGTTTGGTTTTTCCCAGCCTATTCCTGCTACTCTCTCCACTTGGAGCTCAACTATGTAGTCGAAGCACAGAACCACATGATCACTAGCTCCCAGGGGCCTTTCATACATGATACCCTCGATGTCCGAACTACTCATGGTGAATACAAGGTCCAACCTTGCTGGTTCATCCTCTCCTCTCTCTCTGGTAGTGTCTCTAACATGTTGATGCATGAGGTTCTCCAGTACCACATCCATCATCTTGGCTCTCCATGTTTCGGGACCCCCATGGGGCTCCAGGTTTTCCCAGTCAATCTCCTTGTGATTGAAATCACCCATAACTAGTAACTTTGCTCCCCCCATGTGTGCTCTCCTGGCCACCTCGGCTAGTGTGTTGATCATTGCTCTGTTGCTCTCATCGTATTCTTCTCTTGGCCTCCTGCAGTTCTGTGGTGGGTTGTACATTACTGCAATTATCACCTTATGTCCCTCAGACTGGATTGTTCCTACTAAGTAGTCCCTTTCGCCCATGCCATCCATTCCTTCCATTTTCTCAAAACCCCACTGGTTTTTAATGAGCAGTGCAACTCCTCCTCCCCCTCTCCTCCCTCTGTCTTTCCTGAAGATTTGATATCCGGATGGAAAGATTGAATCTGTTATTATTCTGGTGAGTTTTGTTTCTGTGAGTGCTATTATGTCTGGGGATGTCTCTTTGATTCTTTCGTGCCACTCCTCATACTTGTTTGTTATTCCATCTGCATTTGTATACCACACCTTCAACTTCTTTTCTAAGACTGTGGTCTGGGAAGTATATTGGGGTTGGGGAAGTGGGAGACCTGGTAAGGAACTATGGGTTGTTGCTGTGGGGGTGAAGTTTGTAATGTAGTGGGTGGGGGCATTGGATGTGGCATGGGTGTTTTGATTTAGAGTGTTTGGTTGCACTGGGGTTGACCTGGTTGGGAGGCTTCTATAGAAAGTTGTGAGGGAGGCTGTATTAGATCTTCTTCCTGGGTCTGGGATCTCCTGTCTGTCTTCTCCATCCCCTCTCTTTCCTCCTTTCGCCTTTGTACCATCTCTCTCAGTTTCTTCCTTTCTTCTTGTGTTCTGTCGCGGTCGAGATACACCCTCCTGTATGCCGTCATGTCCCTTAATCGTGCTTTCTCCTGCAGTATCCTGGTCCGAGTCGCTTCTGCCTTGAAGGTCACTCTCACTGGCCGGGTTCTTTTTTTTACAAACCCCCCTATTCTCCGAAAATTTTCCAGCTGGGTCATATCGTCTTCTCCTATTGCTTTCATGATGCTTTCAATTGCTTTTTTTTCCCCTTGTTTTCTTGCTTCATATGTTTCCCCTTCGACTTCCTGGAGCCCATACACAAAGACTGACCTCACCCTTTCATTCTCCCACTGCATATCCCTGTGTATCCCCTCATTTAATTTGGTTTCCTCCACTGCAGCTTTCCTTTCATCAGTTTCACTGGCTAATGTACTTGGGCTCAGTGGCCTGTCATTTTCCCTTCTCGGCTTTCCTTGGGCTCTGTTGTTGTCTGTTAGGGCCTCCACATAAAGCTTAGCTCTTTCATTTGCTACAGTCTCCTCTGATAGAGCATCTCCATGCAGTTGTGCCCCTTCTTTCCCTACAGTCCCCTTATTTGTGGCTGAGGTAGCAGTCTCTGTTGTCAATCCCAAAATGTTCTTTAGTTCTTTAGGCTGTTTCAGATTTTTCAATTCCTCTTCTAAACTCTGTATCCTAGCTTCTGCTGCTTTGACATGCACCTCCCACTTCCTGCTTTCCATATCTATCCTCTCTTCCATTCTCATGCTAAGTTCTTCTAGTTTCTTTTCCCATTCATGATCCCTTTTTATGAGCTCTGCTGCCCAATCTTCCTTTGCATTTTCCTCCTCCTGTCCCTTGGTTTTTCTTGTTGCTCTCTGGCAACCCATTTTTGTTTTATCCTGATTGCCTCAGAGTGGGAAACCTATGTAGTTCTGTATGTTAGGTTAGTAGTGTGTGTGTCAGAGTGTGGGGGGGGGGGGGAAGTAGTGGAGGAACTGTGGCTATTTGGGAGCTGAGTGGGGAGGGGTGGGGAGGGTTTGGGGTGAACGGGGGAGGGGAGGGTGATCGAGGGAGGGGATGGATCAGGGGAAGTAGTGAGATGTCGGTGGTGAGGGGGGAGTGTGTGTGTCTGGATATGTCTGGATGTGTGTGTGTGTGTGTGTGTGTGTGTGTGTGTGTGTGTGTGTGTGTGTGTGTGTGTGTGTGTGTGTGTGTGTGTGTGTGTGTGTGTGTGTGTGTGTGTGTAATTTTGTGTGTAATTGTGTGTGGAATTATGTGTGGGTTTATTATGTACTGAAAGGTAGGTGGCTTGTGCGTTTAAGGTAAGTCTCAGTGGTCCTTGGCTGCCCACACCTTCTTGTGACCTGACCCCCAACCTCCTGGGACTTACCGCACTTACAGTGTGTGTGTGTGTGTGTGTGTGTGTGTGTGTGTGTGTGTGTGTGTGTGTGTGTGTGTGTGTGTGTGTGTGTGTGTGTGTGTGTGTGTGTGTGTGTGTGTGTGTGTGTGTGTGTGTGTGTGTGTGTGTGTGTGTGTGTGTGTGTGTGTGTGTGTGTGTGTGTGTGTGTGTGTGTGTGTGTGTGTGTGCATGTGTCGAATTATGTGTGGGTTTATTATGTGTCTGAAAAGTAGGTGGCTTGTGCTTGGAGTGTAATGTAGATTCTCAGTTGTCGCTTGTGTCCACAACCTCTTGTGACCTGACTCCCACCCTTGCAGTGTTGCCTATATCACCTGCTTATAGTGAGTTAATCGCCTTGTTCAATGGATTACCATTTGCTAAACCTTATTGAATACTTGAGTGCCTATTCTTTATCGTGCTATGAGAGTTAGACCATTCACATTCAGCTTGGCGGTTAATTGGAACCTGGACCCCACACCCAAACAACCACTCATAGGTGATACAGTACTTGTAGTGCAGCTGTAGCAGTGTAGATTGTCCAGGTCGATGTGACGTCCTGGCGTAGATCCAGCTCGATGTACGTCCTGGCGTAGATCCACCTCAATTTCTTCTCGTTAATAATGTACCCTATTCACTGTATTTCTTTCACTGGTCACACTATTGTTTCACTTTATTAAAATCTTGGGTGACACTTGGCAACGCCGCCTTCACACTAGCCTGCGCCACAACGCTTTTATTTTCCAGATCACTTTCAAAATTGTGGCTCTCCCCACACTTGTGTGGCTCAGGCAATTAAAAAAAAACACTTCTAGGATTGTTGACTACCCTGACACACTTAGCAACCCTTGCAGAACACTTGTAGCCCTCAAAAACACTTAAATCCCCGGAGCACCGACGGCGTGACTAGCGCGCTCGCTGTCCCTACTGTGTGTGTGTGTGTGTGTGTGTGTGTGTGTGTGTGTGTGTGTGTGTGTGTGTGTGTGTGTGTGTGTGTGTGTGTGTGTGTGTGTGTGTGTGTGTGTGTGTGTGTGTGTGTGTGTGTGTGTGTGTGTGTGTGTAAATGTGTGTGTGTGTGTGTGTGTGTGTGTGTGTGTGTGTGTGTGTGTGTGTGTGTGTGTGTGTGTGTGTGTGTGTGTGTGTGTGTGTGTGTGTGTGTGTGTGTGTGTGTGTGTGTGTGTGTGTGTGTGTGTGTGTGTGTACTCACCTAGTTGTACTCACCTAGTTGAGGTTGCAGGGGTCGAGTCCGAGCTCCTGGCCCCGCCTCTTCACTGATCGCTACTAGGTCACTCTCCCTGAGCCGTGAGCTTTATCATACCTCTGCTTAAAGCTATGTATGGATCCTGCCTCCACTACATCACTTCCCAAACTATTCCACTTACTGACTACTCTGTGGCTGAAGAAATACTTCCTAACATCCCTGTGATTCATCTGTGTCTTCAACTTCCAACTGTGTCCCCTTGTTACTGTGTCCCCTCTCTGGAACATCCTGTCTTTGTCCACCTTGTCAATTCCTCTCAGTATTTTGTATGTCGTTATCATGTCCCCCTTATCTCTCCTGTCCTCCAGTGTCGTCAGGTTGATTTCCCTTAACCTCTCCTCGTAGGACATACCTCTTAGCTCTGGGACTAGTCTTGTTGCAAACCTTTGCACTTTCTCTAGTTTCTTTACGTGCTTGGCTAGGTGTGGGTTCCAAACTGGTGCTGCATACTCCAATATGGGCCTAACGTACACGGTGTATAGGGTCCTGAACGATTCCTTATTAAGATGTCGGAATGCTGTTCTGAGGTTTGCTAGGCGCCCATATGCTGCAGCAGTTATTTTGTTGATGTGCGCTTCAGGAGATGTGCTCGGTGTTATACTCACCCCAAGATCTTTTTCCTTGAGTGAAATTTACAGTCTTTGGCCACCTAGCCTATACTCTGTCGTCTTCTTTGCCCTTCCCCAATCTTCATGACTTTACATTTGGTGGGATTGAACTCCAGGAGCCAATTGCTGGACCAGGTCTGCAGCCTGTCCAGGTCTCTTTGTAGTCTGCCTGGTCCTCGATCGATTGAATTCTTCTCATCAACTTCACATCATCTGCGAACAGGGACACTTCAGAGTCTATTCCTTCCGTCATGTCGTTCACAAATACCAGAAACAGCACTGGTCCTAGGACTGACCCCTGTGGGACCCCGCTGGTCACAGGTGCCCACTGCCACGTACCATGACTCGCTGCTGTCTTCCTGTCAGGTATTCCCTGATCCATTGTAGTGCCTTCCCTGTTATCCCTGCTTGGTCCTCCAGCTTTTGCACTAATCTCTTGTGTGGAACTGTGTCAAAGGCCTTCTTGCAGTCCAAGAAAATGCAATCCACCCACCCCTCTCTCTCTTGTCTTACTTCTGTCACCATGTCATAAAACTCCAGTAGGTTTGTGACACAGGATTTCCCGTCCCTGAAACC